>NC_056737.1:625031854-625114354 GCF_019279795.1 Protopterus annectens
TTAATGCCCTTTGTTTGGGCTACAGTGAAATTTTCAAGCAAAAAGGCTTGAAAAAATATGATAAAATTATGAAAGGCGTGGAAAATATTTAGGTCTTTTTTTGTATCTGCAAAGTCATTAGCTATTATCTTTCCAGTACCAATGGCTTTCACTGGTACACAAGAAGTCTACAAATGCAAACAATTAATCACAAGAAAACTGGATAGTGTGTTCTGGGTGAAATTCACAAAGATTATCTTGTGCATCTACAACATCAATAGCTGTTTTTTTCCATTACCAACCTGGAGACGAAGTCTGCAGATGCAAGCAATTAACAGTGAGGGAAGTGAATACTATCTGCTAAGTGAACTGTACAAAGTACACAGTACTTGATGTTTAAAGGTATACTGGCAAGCAGTTTAGTGAAAAAAAAATTTGAAACAGTGGGAAATTACTAAGTTATATAAACGGATACCTCCAAAGCAGCCTTAGCATTTTAATACATTTAATATAACAGTGCACAATTTAGACTATTTAAAGGTATCTTGTGCATCTTTTTAAGGCAAAAAGTTAATGTTTACTGAAAACATGAAAGCTGTTTTTCACATCTGGGACGGGAGCAGAGATAAGGAAAAAATAGACAGCAATTAGGGTTAACTGAGATCCCAGACTGCAGCATGCACTTTAGCATGGGTAATCTTAAGTTTACATTAGGCAATGCCTGTGGGTACAACTGTCAATGTAAGGCACCTGCTCCAATCTGGAGGGGTAAACTTCAGTCAGAGAAAATTGCTATTGAGTTGTCTGTATGCTTTAAGTTAAAACAGAATGTGGGGACCTGAAAATGTACTTAGTTTTATTTTGTTTGAGTGTTGTTGAAGCAAAATGCCTTGAAAATGTTGATGTAGGTTCAAACTGAGACAAGAAGGGACAACTGCATAAGAGATCAGCCTGCTAAACATTAATGGATGCAAGTAAGCTAAATGCTGGAAATACATAATTAAAAGAATTATCATGTATAACATACATGTTGGAGTAATGGCTTTATATTATAATGGCTACTTTGTCCCTATTATCATGGAATGTAAATGGTCTTAAAGGTACATAAGAAAAAGTAATGAATTATACTAAGAAGTGTAATATGCAAATTGCAATGTTTCAGGAGACACATTTGGATAGAAATGATCATGGGAATTTGACACAGAAAGTACTTCAGGGTGGAAATTCAGCAGAATATCAGGGACACAGAAAAGTTGAGTAATAATGACTGACTGACAGAGGAACTTCAATAGTTGTAGAACATGGAAAAAATAAAATAACATATCTGTTATAATAAGGGGTTATTGGCAAAGGAGGAGGATTATGCTGATATGGATTTATACTCCACCTAAATTGTTATTATGGAGTTTAAGATAATTTTGGCAGAAATAATAAAGTTTTCACAGGGAATATTATTAATGGGTGGGGACTGGAACCCAATTTGCAGTAGTGAGTATGTATCGCTGGCACCTATACAACAAAAGAGGGTAGTTTCTGAAGAAATATATGATAATGTTTAGTACAGAAGCTGTGATTTCAGTAGTAGGAATTCAGACAGAATGTACATAATACTCAAGGTACAATAACTGGGCGAAACTGGAGAGAAACTATATCTCATGGGAATGTATGTAATTAATAAAAAGCTTTGAAACACATCCAATAACTAGTTTAGATTATGCACCAATAAAAATTAAGATAAACATATAGGTACTGAAGTAAAAATGAGACAGTGACACATTCCAAAAGACTTGAAAGTTACTAGGAAGACAGAAATGCCTTCACACGAGATAGCTAGTAAGTGGGATGAAATAAAAATGGAGTTTAAAGTATGGTAGAAATCTAATACAAATGAAGCTAAGACACAAACACAAACTGGATCCGTACTACCAAAAGAAGAAGCACCACAGTGTATCCAACTGTCCACATAAATCCTGCAAGCACGATTAGTTAACGTACTGTTTATTACAAAAAACAAAAAAAAAATCACATAAAGTGCTTTTCGTCAGGCCACATAGCCCAACTTATTCAGATAATTATACAACATAGGCCATACACTATATAGGAAGTGAAAAGGAAGTGAAACTCCAGCTGGTTCCTGAATCAGCAGGAATCAGCTGCTCTTAAAGTGGCAACCACCTTCATTCATTACCTAAAATATATAGCTTAAACAGTTCTTATCTAACACATTGTTTTAAAGCAATATTTTAAAATAATAAATAAATAGTGTAAAAAAATCAGTGTAAAAAATCTAAAACCAATAATTATCTATTATGAAATATTAATACAATTAAAATTATAATTAACAGTGTATTTATGTATTTATATTTTTGTTTTGTGTTCGAGTATAATAAACCTTAAAAGTGTGTAAATAAAAACATGTAAGTGAAAAACAGCAAAACCTGACTTAATAAGCTGAAAGTCAAATACACTCTACTATTGACCATTACCTTGAGAAATTAAAAAAACAACAAAGTCAAAAAACTAAACCGTGACAGGGAAGCCTATGATAAGGGCTTGGCATATCCAGCACCTCCCTTGTCCCAGACGAACTTTGGTAACATCAGGGACCAAAGTCAGGGTACGACAGGAGGGGGAGTAGGCAGAGCCACAGACATGCATGAATTGGACCAATTTGAAGAGGGCTGGACACAAATACCCAAAAAGGAAGGTAATAACAACAACAGCAATAAAAAGTACAAGACTAATTGAAACGTGGTTCAAATCAATAGACTTAATGCAGCTAACCAGGGTAATAACTTCCACAATGCCCACTATGGTCCAAGAAGCCAAAATGGCTTTGTTAATCAGGATTTTCAAGTTTCTGCCTCAGGGTACAACCTGAGGCAAGGCATGAAGAAAACGTACTATCATTCACACCAGTAACTAGTGAACATACTAATGTAGACACTGCGGATCTTTCCATTGCAGAACTGACACAGCAGGAGAAACCAAACGATGAGAATGCACTTTTAGAAGAACCAGTTGTTACTATTGTATACAATTCCACTGGGGACTTTAAGATTTTTAATTACTCTGACTTTCATGTTGATACTACTTTAGCTAATTTATTAGCAAAAGGTTTCACTTTTGTTCCTTCATGTAGAACCAACGTAGTAGAGTTTATTATTGATCTTAAATTATTCATTAGGAAGTTGAATTTAAACTTATTACTAGGAGAGGCACCATCCTCTATCACACCATTTTATATTACTAGTACATTTTGCCCCCATCCCCATCCAGACGTGGCTTTGTTTGAAAAAATATGTATGTTAGATATTTTTCACAAAATAAATAAGATGAATAATGAATACACCACTAATTTTAACTATAACATCACCAAGGAAGAAAAACAAGCACTTATGTATCTGCAACAAGCACACGTCAGGACTATGAAACCAGACAAAGGAGGGGGTATAGTTATTTTCAATTTGGATGATTATAACAATAAAATTCAGAAAATTTTAGAAAGTGACACTTATGAGGAGGTATCAAAGAATGAATTAAACATAGCTTATAGAAGAGTTAAGGTATTTATTGAAGAATTATTAATTGAAGGAAGGATAGATATGACTGTAGCAAATTACTTACATATGTTGGCCCCAAGGATACCTACTATTTTTGGAGTACCAAAAATACACAAAAGCATAGACAATCCACCCATGAGACCATTGGTCAACGCTAGAGCAAGTATTACTTATGCTTGCTCTAAATTTATTGACCACACTTTAAAGAAATATGTGGCTCAACAAAAGTGCATTTGTAAAGATTCTTGGACATTTTTGGACAATATAAACCACCTATAATATCAAGATGATTTAAACTTTTTTACAATAGATGTGAAAGACTTGTATTCATCAATTCCCCACACTGAGGGAATTGAATGGTTGAGTTTATTACTAAATGATATGGGAGCCCCCCAGAATGAAATAAAATTGATGGCTGAATTATTGGACACAGTTCTTTCCAACAATTACATCACTTTTAACAACAGATACTACTTACAAAAAATAGGAGTGGCGATGGGCTCTCCATGTGGTAGTACATCTGCAAATTTAGTAATGGCCTACTGGGAACATGAACATGTCTTTGGTGTAACAACATACACAAGTAAGACTAAATATTATATACGTTTCCTGGATGATATATTTATCCTGTTCCAGGGTAACCAACAGGAGGCTTCTAACTTTTTAACTTACTTAAACAACACTAGTACATTCTTAAAATTCACATATAATTTTTCACAGGATAGAATTGCTTATTTGGATGTTGATTTAAGTAAGGATAGACAAAATCAATGTTTTCAAGCCAGGACTTATAGAAATGAAACATATTCAAATGCATTTCTTCTCTATAGTAGCTGCCATCCGGCCCATCAAAACGTTCAGTTGTTAAGGGCCAATTTGTAAGGGCAGCTCGAATGGTTACAGATGACAACCAGTTCATTGAAGAATGCTCAACACTTATGGACATGTTTAAAAAGAGAGGTTATCCTATTTCACTCCTACAAGAAATTTGTCAGTAAGTGAAAAATAAAAGAGAAGTGGGCTTTTACAAAGCAATATTATCAAGTAACCAGAGTTTAGAAACAAACAGTTGTACATTATAGGATGGGACACTAAATGAAAATGAAAATAGACTTATTATTACGTTATGATTTTATAAATATTTTAAGGAAAAATTGGAACTTGATAAACATGGATACACATCTACCAAGAGGTCCTATTGATTTCCCTAGAATAGTTTACAGAAAAGGAAAAAACTTAAAGAATCTAGTGGAAACTCGGTACTCAAACTTTGCTACATTTAACCATGCAGGTATGAACAAGTGTCTGTCATGTCCCTATTGTAAATATATGGAGCAGGGAATACAATTTAGTATAGGAGGTTTTGAATACAATACTAAGTACAAATTTGATTGTAACTCCAAGGGAGTGGTATACCTGGCTAAGTGTCATACCTGTCCTGCCTTCTATATTGTCAAAACTGACAGAAGGCTTAGGGACAGGATCTATGAACACACATACACTATTAGGTCTAACAAATCAGAGAACGCATTGGCCAGGCACATTATGAAAGCACCCACCCATGGTTTTACTTTTAGGGCTATAGATTGAATTGCCTATGACCCTGGAGGAGGGCATCTTTCCTTGCTCTTAGAGAAATTAGAATTGAGTTTGCAATTATGTACCCTTGCATGTTACCCTCCGGGCATTCATGAAATGTATTCAATTAAGTGCATTCTACAACTTAAAAATTTGGTTAGGAGTTGACTATTATGCTGTGTTTAAAATGGTCTATGCATACTATTGTCTTAGAGTGTATTTGACTTTCAGCTTCTTAAGTCAGGTTTTGCTGTTTTTCACTTAGATGTTTTTATTTACATGCTTTTAAGGTTTATTATACTCAAACACAAAACAAAAATATAAATACATACATACACTGTTAATTTTAATTGTATTAATATTTCATAATAGATAATTATTGGTTTTAGATTTTTTACACTGATTTTTTACACTATTTATCTATTATTTTAATATATTGCTTTAAAACAATGTGTTAGATGAGAACTGTTTAAGCTATATATTTTAGGTAATGAATGAAGGTGGTTGCCACTTTAAGAGCAGCTGATTCCTGCTGATTCAGGAACCAGCTGACTTTTCACTTCCTTTTCACTTCCTATATAATGTATGGCCTATGTTGTATAATTATCTGAAGAAGTTGGGCTATGTGGCCAGACGAAAAGCGCTTTATGTGATTTTTTGTTTATTGTAATAAACAGTATGTTAACTCATCGTGCTTGCAGGATGTATTTGGGCAGTTGGATACACTGTGGTGCTTCTTCTTTTGGTAGTGCAGAAATCTAATACAAGACATATGGGGAAAAACAACAGGAATGATTACAGGGGATTGACAAAGGTTAAAGTATTGCAGAACAGACAGAATTTAAAGAACAAGAGGAGGAGCAACTGCAAAGTGCAAAAGGAGAGTAAGGGAGTATTTGGATAATATGTATGAGTTTAGAAAGGTTGCTGCTAATCAACTATTTTCTGATGATGCCACTGCACAAACACTTTTAGCACAATTACTTAGGCAACAAAAAATAGAAAGGGTTGTTGCCAAACTTAGGAAGCCTTAAACAAGAAAAATAACCAGAGATACTATAGCGATATTTCAAACATTTTATGAAAAGTTGCACAAAGCAGAGTAATCTGGAAACCAAGGAAAGGCATAAAATGGAAATTTTTAGGAAGACTTAATTATGCTTAGGTTAGAGGCAAATGATGGCCAACAATTAATAGCAAAGATAGGAAGACATGAGATAAAAAGATGATGTATAATCAACATTAAAGTATCCTGGAAAAGACAGCATTGCTCTGGACGTTTGGAATGTGGAAGGGGAGAAAGTGATAAAAATCTAGAAGGTTTTCTTTAACAACATATTAATTGAAGGAGGGGCCAGTATCTTGGAAGAAAGCTTTGGTGGCTGTATTACCCAAAAAGAGTAAAGACCCTCCAGACCCAGCTTCAAATACATACCAAATTAAATTTTAAGTAAGAATTATAACATCTTTGTATGCACTAGCAAAGAGAATGGCAAAGGTGTTATCGGAATTTAAATATATCGATCAATGAGGTTTTGTGGAAGAGAGGAAAACATTTGACAACATGAAGAGAATAATGATGATCCAAAGGGAAGCAGAGTGTAAGAACATATCACTACTGTGGGTAGATCTTAATGCAGAGACGGCATCTGATAGAGATAACTGGGAATTTGACAGAACAGCAATAGTAACATTTGCTTTCTTGGATAAAATAATAGGGTTAGTTATGAAGACATATGAAGATTAGAGGCAAGAATTAAGGTGGAATGTTTCCTCTCCAACAACCTATGTTTGAAAATGAAGAACCAGGAAAGGCTGTCCTCTTCCTTCTTTGTCATTGTTATTTACTTACCAGTTAGGGTCAGTGGCAAAGAAAATATGGGACTCACAAATTCAAGGATATAGCTGGTATAGAAATCAAAAAAATGTTAGATTTACTTGCAGATGATGATATGGTGTACCTGATAAATCCAGAAAAGAACATTTTGCTGTTGTGGAACATTTTGAGACAGCTTCAATTTTTTTCAGGGTATAAAGCAGATAAAAATAAAAGCTGTAGCCATAAATTATATACCTACACATGAACTGGTGCAGCAATGCCAATATTTATGAGGACATGATAAGATGACATATTTAGATGTACAGATTAAAAATGATTCTATTATCGCAGCTGAGGATATGTGACATTAAAAATGATTCTATTATCGCAGCTGAGGATATGTGACATTAAAAATGTAGATGTAATGACAATGGATGTCAGTAAATTCACCCCAACTGGAAGATGGAATTTACTGTAGAAAATTAGCAAAGGAAGCAATGTATTAATAGCAAATAACCAGAGAAGAAAAATAGAATGGGATGAGGCTAAGCAGAAGTTTGGACTGCAAGTTACAGATTGCCTTCGTATGACAGACTGATAAAGTACAAGCAAACAGAAAGGAATAGGAGACTAGCATGTGAAAGACCTGATCTATTTTAGTTTTTAATTCAGTAAGGACTGGAAATAGGTATTTAAAAAGGGATAATTATTAGGGCATATAAAATACTGCATGATAGCCAATACCAAACCCAAAAAGCTGGAAGCTCTTACGTATAGATATGGATAGTAAGATACAAGCAGTGAAAATGTTTCAAATCCTTTTAGTTTTATATACAGCTCATGTACATTTTTATCAATCAGAAGAGGAGTTGTGGAACATAACTAATAAAGATTTAAAATAACTTATTTGGGAAAAGTTGAGGGCAACAGTTAAGTGGGATAAGTTGATCATCCTAATAGAACAATTTGATTTAGGATTTCCTGATTTTAATGGGTACTTCAAAGCTATGCAGTTAATATCCATATATTTAACAGAAAGTTGCAAATCAAAGTGGAAAGGGGTGCCTATGTAAGAGGAGGGGGAGTTTGAGAACTAAAGACAGAGTAGGAGTTTGGATGAAGGTCCTTAAGGAAAATAACCATTCTGTATATTATATTCATAAAGTAGCAAAAAGTATTCCAAGAACTAAGCCAACACAGAAATGGAGAAAACAGATTTTACAAACAGGAATAACTGCAAGTAGGAGCATAAAAATAGGCAACTGGAAGATAGAATTTATAGTAGAAAATTAGCAAAGGAAGAAGTGAATTAAGAGCAAATAACTAGAGAGGGAAAATAACAGAATGGGATGAGGCCAAGCAGAAGTTTGAATTGCAAGTTAAAGACGGTCTTCCATACCACAGATTGATAACAGTACAGGCAAAGAGAAAGGAATGGGGGAGTGTTAAATTAAAGACCAGATCTAATTCAGTTTTTTTTAATTCAGGAAGAAAAAGAAATAGATGTTAAAAAGGGATAAGTAGCAGGGTATATAAAATATTACATGATAACTATAAGAATCAATCAGTGGAGGTTAGAAAACATTAGGAAGACAGAATGGAAAAGCAATACACAGAAGAAAAATAGGAGGACATCTGCATGGCTCTTAAGTATGCAACAAAGTTCTGATGGTTTAGGACTTTTATTTGGAAGTTTCTACATAGGGGTTTTTATATCTCAAGCATATTTTAGAGACTGAAGCATATTTTAGAGAAATTTTCATCTAGCAGACAGCAAATGCTGGAGATGCGATATGAACATATTTTGTGGAATGCAATGAAATAGCAACATTTTAATACATCTGATTCTTTTCAGCTGGGATACAGGATCTGAACTGCACACACGGTAAGTATTTGTTACATTTTATGCAAAGTAGTTGTGTACACTTACCATAAATGTAGATGTTCGAGTGTATTCACTGTTGCAGTCATTAAATTTGGGTAATCTGCTGGCAGGTTGCCCTCAGTCGGCCTGAATTCCAAAGTCTTGGGTACTGCGTCGGTTGCTGTCTTCTCTTCCATGACGTCAGGTCGTCAGGGGTATAAAACATGCATCAATATAAAGTTTACCTTCATCTACAAGCAAATGCACCACATAGGTTGCAGAAGATAGAGAAGGAAAGATAAACTCCAGAATGACAGGGGGATGGCGGGAGGGTAACCTGGACTGCAACAGTGAATACACTCAAACATCTACATTTATGGTAAGTGCACACAACTGTACTATGTTCTTCGTGTTTCACTGTTGCAGTCATTACATTTGGGTAGAGTCCCAAAGCTATGGTTGGGAGGCTGGGGCTAAACAGCATTAGGTGCAGCTATAAGGCCCTGCAGCACTGCAGTGGCAAAGCCTGCCCTGGATGTAGAGAAGAGAGGCAATTGATAATTGTTTGTAAAGGTGTGAACAGAACTCCAGAATGACAGGGGGATGGCGGGAGGGTAACCTGGACTGCAACAGTGAATACACTCAAACATCTACATTTATGGTAAGTGTACACAACTGTACTATGTTCTTCGTGTTTCACTGTTGCAGTCATTAAATTTGGGTAGAATCCCAAAGCTATGGTTGGGAGGCTGGAGCTAAACAGCATTAGGTGTGGCTATAAGGTCTTGCAGCACTGCAGTGGCAAAGCCTGCCCTGGACGTAGAGTAGAGAGGCAAATGATAATTCTTTGCAAAGGTGTGAACAGAACTCCAAGTAGCAGCCTCTAGAATGTCTTTGTTTGGTACTTCTCTGAGAAAGGCTGCTGAAGTAGCTGCAGCTCTGGTGGAATGAGACCTAATGCCCATGGGCACGGGTTTACCATGGTGTAAGTAGCAGAAACAGATGCAGTGGCTTATCCATTTTCAAATTGTCTGCTTTGAAATAGCCTTTCCTTCTGATCCTGCAGCTATGACACTAGTAATTGCTCAGTTTTTCTTAGAGCTTTAGTCCTGCACAAGCAGAATCTTAGCTGTCTGTGTACATCCAAGGAATGCAGAATTATCTCCCCCTTGTTCTGTGAATTTGGATAAAAGGTTGGCAAATTAATTGTTTGGTTAAAATCCATACAGGAAACCACCTTAGGCATAAAAGTAGGATTTGTCCTCAGAGACACCCTGTCTGGGTAAAATATGATAAAAGGCTCTACAGCCATGAGGGCCTGTAGCTCTGAAACTCTTCTTGCTGAAGCAATTGCTAGTAGCAGAGCTGTTTTCCATGATAAGAACTTTATATCAGCGGTAGCAGCTGGTTCAAATGGAGGCAGGGTGAGCTTTTCCAACACATAATTGAGGTCCCATGCAGGTAATGGTGATCTTCTAGGAGGCCTTAAATTTCTGGCTCCTCTAAGATACTGCTTTAGTAAGGGATGAGAAAAGATTGGTGGCTCTGTACTGTAATGAGCCGAAATGGCAGAGGCATGGATTTTAATTGATGAGAAAGATAGGCCTTTGCAAGCTTCTCAGTTAAGTATTGTAATATCTGAGGAATATTTGGTTCTGCTGTATCAGTTCCTTGTGCTTGATTCCAAGCACAGAGTCTCTTCCATTTGTCAGCATAAGATTTTCTAGTACTAGGCCTTCTGGCTTCCAAAATGACATCCATCACAGCTTTACTGAGAGGTGTTGTTTGTATAACTACATGATCAGCCATGCTGCCAGGTTCAGTGTCTGTAGTTGATTGTGCAGGATCTGATTGTTTTGCTGGGACAGTAGTTAAGGTCTTTGAGGTAAGGTCCAAGCTGGATATTGAGACAAGTTCCTTAGGAATGGGTACCAGTACTGGCGGGGCCAGTCCGGGGCAATTAGTATCATCTTTGGTTTCTCTTGTCTGACTTTTAGGAGGACCTTGGGGAGAAGAGGCAGAGGAGGAAAGGCGTAAACTGAAAGGTTTTTCCAACTGAAGGATAGGGCGTCCACTTTCCATGCTTGTCTGTGATAAGTCCTTGTGCAGAATTTTTTTCAATGGATAATTTTTGAGGAGAGGCAAATAGATCTATGTCTGGGTTTCCCCATTTCTCTGTTATCATGCTGAAGACTTGTGGATTTAGTTTCCACTCGTGAGGATCCATAAGGTTTCTGCTTAAATCGTCTGCCAGTGTATTTTGTTTTCCTGGCAGGAATTGAGCTTGAAGATGCATTTGGTAGGTCAAAGCTGTGTCCCACAGTGCCATGGCTAATCTGCAAAGGGGGTATGAGTGTGTGCCCCCTTGCTTATTTATATACCACATGACTGTGGTGTTGTCCGTCTTTATCAGTAGTTGTCCTGGATGAAGTAAGACTTGAAGGCTGTTAAGGAATTTTGAACAGCTAGCATCTCTTTCTAGTTGATATGTAGATGCATTTGTTTTGGGGTCCATGTGCCCTGAATGCATGTTCCTGCCATGTGGGCTCCCAGGGCAAAGTCTGATGCATCTGTTGTTAAGGTTTGGCTGGCAGGGGGGAGAGTGAAGGCCCGTCCCATGTTTTGGTGACATGCCTTGGCCCACCATAGAAACTCCTTTTGCAGGCAGGGAATGAGAGGAACCATTGTTTCCAGACTGTGAGAATGTTGACTCCATAAACTTTTCAGGTACCACTGAAGTTTCCTCATATGCAGTCTTGCATATGGAATCAGTAGGATGCAGGACACCATGAAGCCCAGAGCCTGCAGAATTTGTCTTGCAGAAAACTGGGTTTTTGTTGCCATCGGTTTGAAGTAAGTAGTCAGTTGCCTTTGCTTGTCTGGCATGAGGTAAGGCATCTGGGCAGTTGTATTCAAGCTTGCAGCCAGGAATGTTATCTTTTGAGAGGGTACCAGTTGTGATTTCTTTTCATTCATTGTGTACCCTAGGCATGTTAGAAGCCTTTTCACAAACGCCAGGTGTTGAAGAAGAATATCCTTGTTCTCTGCTTGAATGAGACAGTCGTCTAAGTAAGGATAAATTTGTATACTTCTTTGTCTGCAAAATGCAATTACTGGTGCCGGGCACTGCCAAAGGGCAGTGCAGAGAATTGGTAATGCATTAAGCCAGCCTTGAATCTGAGGTATCTTCTGCACGATTGTCTTACTGGGACATGCAGGTATGCCTCTTTTAGGTCTAATGTCACCAGCCAAGCATTCTTGCCCAGCATGGGCAGAAGCTGCTGTAAAGTCAGCATACTGAATTTTGGAATGTCCAGGTATGTGTTCAAAATCGATAAATCCAGAATTGGCCGTCAGGCCTTGTCCTTTCTGGGTACCAAGAACAGTCGAGTAAAAACCTTGTCCTTTTTCCTGTTCTGGTGCTGGCTGAATGGCCCCCATATCCATGAGGGACGTAGCCTGTTTTTGTGCCTTTGCCCACTGATTTTTTGGCAGATCTGGACAACCGTTTTCCATTGGCAGAGTGTGGAAATGGAATCTGCATCCCTGTGATACTATGTTTAGTACCCACTTGTCCCGGGTTATTAACTGACAATTTTGAGCAAAAAGTGCTAACTTTCCCCCATGGGTACTGCCAAAAGACAAAACATTCTTCTACTCTCTCTCTCTCCCCCTCCTACAAGCGGTCCTAAGGTGTCTCCCAGCCAGCCACAGGTTATTTAAAGCTACCTGTGCTTCCCTGCATTTACTCCTGGCCCTAACTGCCTGGAATTCCACCTCCTGCCAAACTTCTGTGGACTGTGTACTCTCCTTGCGGACTTAATCAAAGTTATTTAAAGCTACCTATGCTTCCCTGCATTTACTCCTGGCTCTAACTGCCTGGAATTCCACCTCCTGCCAAACTACTGTGGACTGTGTCCTCTCCTTGCGGAATTAATCAAAGTATGTACTACTCACCTGGAACATTGATATGTTGCCTGTAATCTCAGGGCTACGCCTGTGCTGGCTGTAGCTCACCTGCTGACCGCTCCCCTTGCCACTAACTCTTTCTCCTACTCTAACCTGCTAATCCATCAGTCCTCCTACCCCCCACCCAGCCCTACTCCTCTCCTCTGTTAAGCATCCCTCCGCTATCCAGATCACCCTTCCCTATACTCATTCCTCCTGCTATTCTGCTTGTATCCCCACTAACTTAGCTAGAGATTCTAGGCTCCCCCCTCACTCCCTGCCCTACCTTGCTCTGCTGTAAGCTTCTATAGTTGTGCTTTGCTTCTAACCCCCTACTACCCTAATCTCTGGCCCACTACCTCTGCTTATAGCTACATCACTACACTCTCTTTTCTCTCTCTCAACTCTTCTCACTGATTGTTTTTTTTTTTTTTGGGTTCTTCCTTTGCTGGTGCAGCCCCGCTCAGGGAGAGGGGATTGTGGGTAAGAGTTTAGCTTGAGAGTTTGAAGCTGACGCGAGCTTGGAAAATGGCCGGCTCGGTTCCGAGCCCGGAACCGATACCCATGTTTAAGGAATGAACAAGGATTAACAATATCAGATCCTGTGTTCTGAAAGACTGCTTTCCAATCTATCTGCAAATATACAGAGCTGAGTATATTTTTTCTGGTTTTAGAGTTTAATTGTTGCTTATAAGGATCTCTGTTGAAACTATTGTCTCCCTGTTCTGAAAGACTGCTTTCCAATCTATCTGCAAATATACAGAGCTGAGTATATTTTTTGGTTTCAGAGTTTGTACTGTTAGTTGTTGCTTAGATCTCTGCCCCCCCCCCCCTATTTTCTGCCGTGTCTTCAGTTGGTATAACTGGTTTTTACAGCTTGTGTGTTATCTAACTCAAGGATCACTTGCATAAAATTAGACCTGTTAGTAACAGCCTGCAATTAATTGCTGAAACTTGTGTTCTGAGCGACTGCTTTCCAATCTATCTGCAAATATACAGAGCTGAGTATATATTTTTTTGGTTTTAGAGTTTAATTGTTGCTTAGATCTCTGTTGAAATTGTTGTCTCCCTGCTCTGACAGACTGCTTTCCAATCTATCTGCAAATATACAGAGCCGAGTATATTTTTTGGTTTTAGAGTTTGTACTATTAGTTGTTGCTTAGATCTCTGTTGAAAATGTTGTCTCACTGTTCTGAGAGACTAATCTGCAAATATACACAGCTAAGTATATTTTTGTGGTTTTAGAGTTTGTACTGTTAGTTGTTGCTTAGATCTCTGTTGAAACTGTTTTGTCCCACCCACCCTCCTTATTTTTGGTTTGTAGTTTACATTTGGTGGCTTTTGCAGTTGCCCGCCCCAATGTAGATTTGATCTGGGACACTCCCCCAGTCCCATCTCTTTACCACATTCTACCTAATAAACGCTTTCTGCACTTGCTTTTAGTCCTTTTTAATTTAATTGCATTTTTTTAAACTGTGTTTGGTCTAATACTGCTACACACCCAAGTGTGCTGGCTTGCACTGCATGTGAATTATTTTTACTACTGTTTTTGCTACTTTTCTGAAAAAAAAACTGTAAGCCTATTTCCTACCTTTCCTGCAACTAGTGTTCTAGATACAGATTTGCTGAATCCAAGTCTGTATGTAAGCTTCTGAGCCCCCCCAAGCCTTTCTGTGTTGGAAGGAAGCCTTCTAGCTTATCAGTGGGAGTGGTAAGCACGAGGTAACCTGCCACATAAGGAGTGGTTCTGGCCCAGAAATTGTAGTTATTGGCCTCTTCCATCTCTCTCAACTTTCTGATTTGAAAGTCTGCATTTGCACTTGTTTCTGTCCTGTAATTCCTCTAGTGCAGATACAGACTTTTAGTTTTAGCACTTAAATTTGCTTATGTCGTGTGCTCAGCACTTGTTCAGAACTCGTAAGCACTAAATAAGCTACTAATTACCATAACACTCAATCTTCCTCATTACCTAGAGGAAAACAGTTTTTGTACTTACTTTTCTCACTTGCTTAGAAAAAAACAGCTCTTGTACTCACTTTCCTCACTTATCTAGAGGAAAATATTTTTTTATTCAGGCATGTCCAAGGGTCAGCTCCCAGTGTTCTCTCCTGTCTATCTGATGAATCTGGACATCTTGAGGGAATGTAGAAATTGCCTCATGTACACAGACAACCCTCTCCTCCTACCACCCAACACTACAACCTGTGAGAGATGCACTTATCTAGAAAAACTGGAGGTAAAGCTCTCTCCAACCAAGACTGAACTTGACAATCATGGGGAGAAGGTAAACATTTATACCACACCACACTCATCACATAGTCTCACTAAATCTACACCACCAAAATCCACAAATAGTAACACAAAAACATTCATGGAGGCTCTCAATAATAATCTGTCTAAGCAACAGAGACCTCCAAAGCAGAAATGCAAGCAACCTCCAACACAATCCAAATGACACATAGCCCACAGACTCAGTGTGCCACTCAACCACAGCCAATAAGGCAAAGCAACGTACCCAACACATTAGTCATAGGTGACTCTATAGTCAAGCACACTGATATCCCACTCACCAGGCTAAACAAGGAGAAGGTTACTGTCAGCTGTCTGTTGGGTGCCAGGATCTGCCACATAACCCACGCACTCTGGTCACTCCACAACAAGTACAAATATGACTCTGTCATTATCCATGTTGGTGTGAATGACCTGAGACGTACCTCCCTGGACTACATGAAAAGAGACATGGAAGAGCTTCCCGATCCCCATAGCCCAGGCAGGTATGACCCTAGCCTTGAGTAGCATTCTGCCATCGCCCAGAATTATACCGCAGTACAAGGATAAAATGACTGACTTCAACAAATGGCTAAGCTTCTGGTGTCATTCTAAGGGGATCCAGTATCTGTCTGCTTGGGATGACATGGTCGACATACCACGATGCTCTGCCACAGATGGGCTACACCTGTCGCGCCAGGATTCTGGATACTGGCTAAGGCTCTTGCTGCCCCTATAGTGCCTTTTTTAGGCAAGGTTCAAATAACAAATTCACCACCGTAACAGGAACAGGCAACCAAAAACTGAGGGTAATGCTACTCAATTCTAGAAATCTAAATCTCAAAATGCACTCACTCGAGGCACTCCTTAAAACGGAGAACATAGATATCTGTGCAGTGACTGAGACCTGGTTCAAGGCTCCAGAGAGCACCCCTGCACTACCAGGCTATAATTCATACCACACTTTTCGGCCATGTAACCTGGACCGAAAAACCAAAGGCGGAGGTGTGTCCAAATTCATTAAGGATATCCACACCTCCAGCCTAGTTCCTCAGCATAATGCATCTGAGGTTATCCAAGTACAACTAACTCTGGGCAAAACTGCAATCCAAATTGTAGCTTGCTACAGATCCCCCACCATGTCCCAGGATTCCCACTCCTCTTTTCTTGATGTACTGGAAAATATTAGGGTTCAACCAAACATTCTAATAATGGGCGACTTCAACTACCCCACCATTAACTGGGAAAACTACTCATGTACCAACTCCTTAGCCCAACGCTTTCTGGAATTCATAAACTCCAATGCCCTGGATCAACTTATCCACACCCCCACCAGGGGCAACAATATCCTAGACCTAGTCATTACCTACATGAGTGACCAGTGTTACACACCTGAAGTCAACTCCTCGTTGGTCTGATCTGACCATAAGCTAATCAGCCTTGATATACACATCCCACCCCCCCCACCCCCCATTAAGGAAACCACGGTAAAAAATTTCTCCAAAGCCAACTTCATGCTTCTTAAGACAGAAGTGGTGAACTTCATGACACCCATGCAGATGGACAATACAGTTACAACTGCTGAATCCTACACAAATGCACTCTATAAGCACTTACACGAGTGCATGGATCATGCTATCCCAAGACGCTATCCTCCAAAAAAAGGAAGCCAATCTGGTGGTCCCCTGCCATAAACAAACTGTACAACAGAAAGAAGAAACTGTTGCAAAAGAGAGTAAACTCCCATGAGTGGAGGAGCTCCCTGGTCAGCCTCAGTAAGAAGCTGAGATCCTTTATAAGATCCTCCAAAGCTAGCTATGAAAACAAAATCGCCACTAATTCTAAGGACAACCACAAAGCATTCTATAGCTATATCAAGAATCTCGATGCCAACACCCAGATCTGCTCTGAGTTACAGCACAACGGCAAGAAAATTACAGAACCAACTGATATTGCCAACATTCTGGCAGATAGGTTCAGTGCTAACTTTACCCCCCCCCCTCACCCCCTAAAGGGCCCATAGCTATACAGGAAGAATGCAGAGTCCCTGTAATCACAACTACGCAGGTAAAAGCTGCACCCTCTAAAGCCAAAAACACAGCATCCATGGGAATGGACAACATCCCAAGCTGCGTTTTACATGAACTTCAGAACGAACTGGCTCCTCACTTAAGCACCATGTTCAATAATAGCCTCGCATCAGGATTTGTGCCCACTGAATGGCGCACAGCAACAGTTATCCCACTCCACAAAGGGGGAGCCACCACTGATCCCAGGAACTATCGACCTATTAGCCTGACGAGCCTGGTCTACAAGGCCATGGAACGTATCCATCATGGAACAAATAAACAAAGACATTGGTAACCTCCAAACTCTGGATCCCACCCAGTTCAGGTTTGTGAAAGGCAGATCACGCCTCCTGAACCTGATCGACTTCTTTGAGGCAGTCACCAAAGCCGTAGATGAGGGTAAGGTGGTTCACACAGCCTATCTTGACCTCGCAAAGGCTTTCAACACCATTCCCCATTCTGGAATTATAGCTAAATTCACTAAACTAAGTATAAATCCCTACATCACAAGATGGGTTGCCAACTGGCTCACTGACAGAACCCACACTGCAAAAGTTGCAGACTCTAAATCTGACCTCAAAGCAGTGACAAGTGGAGTACCACAGGGCTCCGTCCTGGGACCTCTCCTGTTTGGTATCTACTTCTCTGACATACAGGCTAACACAGAAGGCCACTGGCTAACGAGGTTCGCAGATGACTGCAAACTAGGAACCACAGTCAAGTCCCCAAATGATGTGGGCGTCCTACAGAAGGGTGTCACTGAGACAGATGCCTGGTGTCAGAGCCATGGCCTCAAGCTCAATGTCAAAAAGTGCAGTGTCATCCCCTTTGGTAAAAACTCTACCTATGAACTACCACATAGGCAGCAATCTACTTAACACCGAATGTGTGATAAGAGACCTTGGGACCCAGGTGGACAGTAGTCTCTCCTTTGATAGTCACATCGCCACAGTAGTCAGGAAGTCCTTCTACATGGCACACCTCATCATAAAAGGGTTCTCATCCAGGAAAAAAGAGGTCATTGTTCCCCTCTACTCGACACTCATTAGACCCATTATAGAGTACAATGCCCCTTTTGGAATGTACCTCACAAGACATCTGCAGAAGCTGGAAACGCCACAGAAGTACCTCACAAAGAGGATTACCGCCCTCAAACAAATGCCCTACACTGACCGCCTCAAAAAACTCCAGCTTTACTCCGTAGCATATCGCCTACTTCGAGGTGATCTCTGCCTAACATATAAAGCTATGTCAAACCCAGAGCTGTTGGACATGCTACACCTAAAGAAATCCCAATCCCTCTGAGCTACATGCTCTAGGGACCTAAACCTTGTCACCACAATAAACAGGACATGCTAGAGGGATAGATTCCTGTCCCAGAGGCTTCCCATACTCTGGAACAGGCTACCCATCTATGTCAAGCAAAGTTCTTCATTAGCACTCTTCAAGAAAAATCTTGATGAGTGGATGGGAAATAGAAAATACACCCCGGGGATCACTTCTGTGTCTCTGCTTGACAGTGGCGCAGGAAAATAACTTTCTTGGGTAGCGTAAGCCAGGGAACCTTGTTGGCTAGACTTACGTAGGCCCTTGGGCCAATAGCCTAGTACCTACCTATGAACATCAACCGAAAACATTCCTTCTCTTTCCCTTCAGTTAGCAACTGACCCTCTTGCTCTCATGGTCTTCTCTTTCCCTTCAGTTAGCAACTGACCCTCTTGCTCTCATGGTCTCTATCTCAATTAACTGCTCCATCTTGGAGTCCAAAGTTCCTTCCATCTGGAAACAATTCTACACCTTACCTATACACAAAGGAGGTAACTCCTCTGAAATCACCAATTTCAGACCGATTGCCATCCTCTCACCTTTCTCTAAAGTTCTAGAAAAATGCATACATAAACAAGTCATGCACTATTTCATAGGTTCATAGGTTCACAGGTGTGTACTAGGCTAATGGCTCTGGAGCCTTTACAAGCCTAGCCCAAAGGATTACCCTGGCATCGTGCTACTCGACCTTAGTTCCCAGTGCTTCTGTCAAGTAGAGCCACTGGAGTAATCCCCGGGGTGAATTTTCTATTTCCCATCCACGCATCAATATTTCTCTTGAAGAGGGCCAGTGAGGTGCTCTGTTTGACATGTATGGGAAGTCTATTCCATTGCATGGGCATTTGCTGGGTTATGAACCTGTCCTTCCGCCACGTTCTGTTGATTGTGGCAATGAGGTTGAGGTCTCTGGAGCGTGTTGTGCAGAGGGATTGGGATTTCTTTAGATGTAGCATTTCTAACAGAGCTGGGTCAGACATAGCTTTGTAAATCAAGCAGAGATCGCCTCTAAGTAGGCGATATGAGACAGAGAATAGTTGGAGTTTTTTGAGTCTGTTCAGAGAGGACAAGTGTTTGAGGCCTAGAATCCACTTTGTGAGGTACTTTTGCAGCCTCTCCAGTTGTTGCAGGTGTCTAGTGAGGTACATGCCAAATGGGGCACTGTACTCGATGATTGGCCTAATGAGGGAAGAGTAGAGGGAGACAATGACCTCTTTCTTCCAGGATGCAAAACCCCTAGTAATGAGATGTGCCACACAGAAGGACTTTCTGACCACAGTGACAATGTGGTGGTCAAAAGAGAGGTTGCAGTCAACCTGTGTTCCCAGATCTCTTAAAACGCCTTCTGTGTTCAGTGGATTTCCATCGATGTGGTAAATCATGGGAACTGTTTTTTTTTTTTTTCAAAGGGGATGACAAAACATTTTTTGACACTGAGCTTAAGGCCATGGTTTTGGCACCAATCACTGGTCTCCATGAGGCCTTTCTGTAGGATGTCAACATCACTTGGGGAGTTGATAATAGCTCCCAACTTGCAATCGTCTGCGAAGTTTGTCAGCCAAGGTCCCTTCGTGTTGGCCTAGACTTCAGAGAAATATATACAAAACAGGAGAGGACTCAGGACTGAACCCTGTGGGGCTCCACTCATGACTGGTCGGCATTCTGACTTGGAGTCAGCTACTTTCACACCGTGGGTTCTATCTGTGAGCCAGTTTGCAACCCACCTAGTGATATAGGGGTTGATGCCTAGCTTACTGAGTTTTCCTATGATTCCTGAGTGGGGAATGGTATCAAAGGCCTTGGCCAGATCAAGGTAAGCTTTATGAACCACCTTGCCTTCATCCACAGCTCTGGTGAATGACTCAAAGAAGTTGACCAAGTTGAGCAGGCATGATCTACGCTTCACAACACCAAACTGTATGGGATCCAGAGTTTGGAAATTCCCTATATCCTTGTTTATTAGGTCCATAATGATGCGTTCCATACCTTTGCACATCAGACTCGTTAGGCTAATGCGGCGATAGTTCCCAAGGTCTGTAGTCGCTCCTCCTTTGTGGAGAGGGATGACTGTAGCAGTGCACCATTCAGAAGAGACAAAGCCTGAGGTGAGGCTGTGATTGAACAGGGCACACAGGTGAGGTGCCAGTTCACTCTGTAATTCATGTAGAACACAGCCAGGGATATTGTCAGGTCTCATAGATGCTGTACTCTTGGCCTTGGACAGTGCTGTTTTAACCTGTGCAGCATTAATGATGGGTGCCTGGCAATCTACTGTTAATGTGATAGTTCATTTGGGAGAGGAGAGAGGGGTAAAGTTAGCAATGAATCTGTCGGCCATTATATTGGCAATATCTGTTGGCTCGGTATAGGAGGTACCATTGTGCAGCAGCTCAGAGCAAATCTGGGTATTGCCATGGAGATTCTTTACATAACTACAGAAGGCCTTGTGGTTGTCTTTACTATCTGCTGCAATTCTGTTTTCATAGCTAGCTTTAGAGGATTTGATGAGGGATCTCAACTTTTTGTTGAGGCTAATAAGGGAGTTTCTCCAGTCTTGGGACTTCACCTTATTCCGCATCAGTTTCCTCCTCCTGTTGTAGAGTTTGCTTATGGCAGGGGACCACCAGATTGGCTTCCTATTTTTGGAGGAGAGCATCTTGGTTCTATTGGATATGGAGAGATCCATGTATTTGTGTACGTGTTCGTACAGTGCACTGGTGTATGATTCAGCGGTCATGCAACTATTCTCCATTTGCATGGGTACTGTGAAGTTAGCCACCTCTGTTTTTAGGAGCCCAAAGTTAGCTTTGGTGAAGTTTTTCATGCTGGTTACCTTTGCGGGGGGTAGGGGGTGGGAGGGATGTGGATTTCCAAGGTGATTAGTTTGTGGTCAGATCTAACCAGGGAGGAGTTGACTACTGGTGTAGAGCAACAGTTGCCCATGTTAATAATAACCAGGTCAAGGATGTTGCTATCTCTAGTGAGGGTAAGAACAAGCTGGAATAGGGCACTGGAATTAATGTATTCCAGGAAACGTTGGGCAAATGTATTGGTATAGGAGTAGTTTTCCCAGTTAATGGAGGGGTAGTTGAAGTCGTCCAGTATGAGTGTGTTAGGTTGGACCTAATACTCCCCAGGGTGCTTAGGAATGTGAAGTGCGAGTCTTGGGACATGGTTGGAGACCTATAGCAGGCTACGACCTGAATCGCTGTCTTACCCAATGTTAGCTGCACCTGAAGTATCTCTGATGCGTTATGTTGGGCTACCAGTCTGGAGGTGTGCGTATCCTTTATGAATATGGAAACACCACCGCCTTTGGAACTTCTGTCCAAGTTCTGGGGCTGAAAGGTTTGGAATGAGTTATAGCCTGGTAGTGCAGGGGTGCTTTCTACTGCCTTGAACCAGGTCTCTGTTACAGCACAAATGTTAATGTTCTCCATTTTAAGGTGTGCTTCAAGTGAGTGCATTTTGAAATTTAGACTTCTAGCGTTGAGCAGCATGACCCTCAGATTGCATTTGTTTGTAGCTGTTACAGTGGTAATTTGGTCTTTTGAACACCACCTAAAAAAGGCACTATAGGGGTGGCAAGAGCATTGGCCAGTATCCGGGAGCCCAGGGATGACAGATGTAGGCCATCTCTGACAAAGCATCGAGGTCTGTCAATTATGTCATCCCAGGCAGACAGATAATGGATCCCCTTAGAATGACACCAGAAACTTAACCAATTGTTGAAATCAATCACTTTCTGCTTGTACTGTGGTGTAATTTTGGGTGATGGTAGGATGCTGCTTTACTCCATGAAAATCTGCTCACACCTACTCAACATGGTTTTCGACCTAAGCATTGCACTACTACTGCCTTAACATCATTCCTTAACACCATCTCTTTAGCCAGAGATAACAAACGTATCTCCTACCTATTCTTAGATCTCTCAAAAGCTTTTGACACCGTCTCTCACCCTCTTCTTCTGCTACTGTTGCATGGTTTGCCAACTACCTCACTGACAGACTTCAATCAGTGAGGTGGCACTCTGCACTCTCTCCTCCTCTCCCAGTTAAAATGAGAGCTCCTCAAGGTTCTATCCTTGGTCCATTACTTTTCAACATCTTTATTAATCTTCTTTATTCTTCTTGTCCTCAGTCATATCTGGTTCAATATGCTGATAACTCTACTGTCATCACTATTGCTGATTCTCCTTCTGAACGCGTTACTGCTACACAGAGTTCCTTTAATTCAGTAGAAAACTGGCTCTCTGAAAATCAGCTTATCCTTAACCCAAAAACTAAACTATTACTTTTTCTTCTTGAAAACCTTAGCCACATTAAATCCACCTTCTCAATACTGTCTCTTAACACCCCCATCAAGGTGGAATCGAGCTCAAAACTCTTAGGTGTCATCACTGATGACCAGTTTAATTTTGACTTGCACGTTAATAACTGTATCAAGAAAATTCATCAGAAACTAGGGCTTCTTTACCATAACAAAAAGTTTTCTCACAAGTAAAGCTAAGGCAATTCTCTCTTATGCTAACCTCCTACCCAGTCTATTGTATAGCTCTCAAATTACTACTAGTCTCAACTCTGCATGCCTAGCCAAACTAGAATCCACCTACAACAAGATAGCCAGATTTGCTGCCCATCAAACTTATAAGTCCCATCACTGTCTCTCACTCAAACACATAAACTGACTTAAATTACCTCACCAGCTTCTTCTCCCCCCCCCCCCACCCAGCTCCAGATCATCCACTCCCTCCTTTACCAGACAATACTGTCCTATGCTTTCATCTCTCATCTCCCACTATTAACCTGCTAGATCTCTCCGGAGCTCTAACCTAGACCTGCTACTAATCTACAAACCAAAGACCAAATTTGGATACAACCTCTATAGCTACAATCCCAATAAGGCCTGGAACAAGCTCCCACTGGAAATCAGGACCCTTAAGCAACTTAAACAATTCAAGGCAGCCACCAAAGAATACATGCAAAGCAAATGGACTTGCCACTGTACTCACCCTCCATAAACATCTTTTCAACCCGAACAAAATTCCACTATCTACCCCCTACCTATTTATCATCAAAACTCTCTCTAACTTCCTAGATCTAGTCTCTCATCAACCAGTATAAATCTTCACCATAAGCACATTACTTAAATACTTTTCTGAATGATGCAAGTTTCTACCTCTGTTGACAAAAAAAGAAGTTATGTACTCACCATAATGTTCAATGTTTATTGTCCATCTCACCATTCATTCTTACTGGTTGGGTTCGGAGCCGATCCTCAGCTCTGACTAGGCCACATACTATAGCTTGAACTCTTTTTATTTGGCTCGTAGCTGAACACCTATCCCATCATGCAGTGTATGATACCCCAGATCTTGTTTGCTGCAAATCATAACCATATGTTTACACTAGTTCTACAATAAAGGATACTAAAAGGAAAGAAAGCCAGAGGATCTCCTGTCCAAGGAAAGAAATCCTCCAGGTTCTCTAGAAGTCTTGGGCAGGGTGAAGGTGGGAGGGATCGTAAGAATGAATGGCAATATGGACAATAAACATGGAACGTTATGGTGAGTGCATAACTTCTTTATGTTATGTTGTCCTATCTCACTTTCATTCTTATTGGTTGGGACAGCGTCCCTAGCACCATATTCCCAGGGTGGCTCATGGGAGTACACTTTTCAGCACAGTGGAACCAAAGGAGACTCTGTCCCTGGAGGCCAAATCCACTTTGTAATGAGTGATAAACGTGTGAGGTCTTGCCTAAGTAGTAGCGGCACAAATACTATCCATTGATAGTTTAGCTAGATAAATAATGTTGCCATGGCCCTAGTAGAGTGACCCTTGACTTTGAATGGTAGTTGTCTGTTATTAGAATTGTAAATAAAGGTAATACAATTTGACAGCCAGTTTGAGAATGAGACTTTAGAGACTGGCATGCCTTTTTTGACTTTTGAAAAGGAAACAAACAATTGATCGGATTTCCTGAAATCTTTGGTTCTATGTAAACAGAAGCAAAGTTGTCTATGCATATCTAACGGGTGTAGCTTGTATTCTGCCTTGTTGCCATGATTAGTGAAAAACAATGGCAGCTCAATAGATTGGTTTAAGTTATTTTGTGAACACACATTACGTAAAAATGATAGGTTTGTCCGGAGAGATACCTTATCCTTATGGAACATTAAACAAGGAGGTCTGATTGACAGAGCTTGCAATTCCGAAACTCTTCTTGCAGAGGTAATAGTAACTAAGAAAATTCTCTTCCAAGACAGAAATCTGTGGTCACAAGATGATGAAGGCTCAAAAGGGGCAATGTCAGATATGCTAGAACAAAATTCAAGTCCCGTGGCGAGAGTGGTTCTTTAACAGGGGGGGGGGTCTTAATAAGCAGGTACACTTTAAAAAGGCTTTACATAATCTGTGTGACATCAGGTTAGAAGTTACATCACCTATATGAAAATTTGAGATTGCAGCTAACTGCACCTTGATAGTAGCTGCCGCTGAACCTTGTTGAAAAAGCTCTGACAGGAACTCAAACTGGAGCAGAAAAGGGATCGATGTTTTTACTCTGAACCCAGAGTGAGAACCTTTTCCATTTGTTAGAATATAGCTTCCTAGTTGTAGCTTTGTGTGAGGATACCAGGATGTGTTTAACTACTGGCAAAAAATTGTGAAGCCTGACTACGCTGGGAATTGGAGCAGCCAGTTTTGAGGTCTTGGAGGGAGGGGTGGTGGGTTCTCGACATACAAGTCAGATGGTCTGGAACTTGGTCCGGAGTCCATGGTTCCTCCTGAAGTTGTGGCTGGAGGAAGGGGAACCAAATCTTGACGAGGCCAGTATGGGGAGATGAGAATCATTCTGCTTCCCAATGAGTAAGCTTTCTGAATGACTTGTGGTATTAGGGAGAATGGAGGAAATGCATATAGTAGTCCCGAGGGCCAATCGTGAACAAGAGCATCCATAGGTGACTCCCCCGGAGGGAGGGATTACGGCAAAATAGCTGCTGCATTTGGCATTATGGGAGTGGTAAATTGGTCCCAGCAAGGCTGGCCCCATTTCCAGAATATCCTTTCGGCTATCTCTTTCTTCAGAGACCACTCGTGAGGCATCAAAAGTGCTCTGCTCAGCCTGTCTGCTATCACACTGGACTTCCCTGGGATGTGCGTTGCTATCACAAAACGTTGGGAAGAAATTACCAATTGCCATACTCTGAGTGCCTCTTAGCAAAGGGGGTAAGACTTGATTCCTCCTTGCTTATGTACCAAACCACCGACATATTGTCGGACTGAATTGCAATTGCTCCTAGTGAAAGAGAGTCCTGAAGTGCTTGCAATGCCAAGAGCACTGCTCTCATCTCTAGAACATTGATATGCAAATGGGTCTCGTGTTCCTGCCACGTGCCTTGGACCATCCTCTCCAGATATTGCCCCCTCTACCCTATCTGGGAGGCATCCATGGTCACACTTGCCAGAGGTTGTTGTGGAGTAAAGGGTCGACCTAATGTGACATGACTGGAGAGGAGCCACCATCTTAGATCCTTCTTGCATGACTCTGTAATTTTGATCTGGTGAGACATGGGAAGTTCTTGTAAGGACCACTGAGAATAGAGAAGCCACTGAAGAATTCTCATGTGCATCCTGGCTAATGGAACTAGGGTTATCGTTGATGCCATCATTCCTAGAATTTTCAGGGCTGTTTTCACTGTTACTTTTGTCTTTGGCAGGAGATCGGAAATTTGTTGTCTGAGTACCAAAACTCTTTCTGCAGGTAATTCTGCCAACACAGAGATGGTGTCTAATTCTGCTCCTATAAAGGTAATATGCTGACAAGGCAACAAGGCAGATTTCCCTAAGTTTATTGTTATTCCTATTGAGAACAAATTTGTAAGGTTTGGTCTCTTCACTGTTGTAGTAGATGCTTGGTGGTGGCAGTCAGGAGCCAGTCATCTAGATACGGAAACACCTGGATTCCTAGCCGTCTCAAGTAAGCCATGACTACTGCCATGCATTTGGTGAACATTCTGGGGGCTGCTGCGAGACCAAAGGGCAGAACTCGAAACTGATAATGACTGGCTCCCAGCCGGAAGCGTAAATGACTCCTTGATGTTCTGTCCATTTTTATGCGGTAGTACAATCTTGGAGGTCTACTGAGCACATCCAATTGTCTTTCCTAAAAACGGAAGAATTGACTGCAGTGTCACCATTTGGAACTTGGACTTCTTTATGGATTTGCTTAGTTTGCTGAGATCTAATATGGGTCTCTAGTACCCTGTTTTTTTTGGCAGTAAAAAGAATCTTGAGTAAGTTCCGAACCCTACTTGGTCTGCGGCGACTTCCTGGATGACTCTTTTGTACAGCAGGTTTTGAATCTCTATAGTTGCCTGTTCCCTTAGACTGGGTGGGATCCTTCAGAGATCTGGCACAGGAAGGGAAAAGGGAAAAGGGAATGGAATAACCTCTGGATATTATACTTTGTACACACTTGTCTTTTGTGATATTTCGCCAGGTTTCTGGGTACAAAGATAATAGCCTCCCAACTGCCTCCAGAGTAGGACAGATGGGCCTTCTTTCAGGAGCGCTGAAAGGGCTGGCCGTGAAAGAATCATGGTCACCCTGATTTTGCGGACCCTCTCTGCCTCGTGGATGGCATCTACCATTATTGCCTACCCCTCTGCCCGTGGGGAAGGATTCACCACGTGCATCTTGAAAAACTCCCTGGGATTTCTTGAACCACATTTTTCCACCTTTTTGACCCTTAGGATAGGGTCCGGAAGAGACAGAAAAATGTACTCCACCAGCAGAGAGAGTTTTCCCTTGCTGGTCGCATCTGGTGAGTGTGTCTTTGACTTTCGGTCCAAAGAGTGAGGAACCATCAAAAGAGGCATTGACAAAGGTAGACTTAAAAGGTTCTGCAAAATTACACAAGCACATCCAGGAGTGTCTCCTTAGGGAAACTCCTGAACCCACTGCCCTACTCGCTCCATTTGCTGCACAGGAAATCAGCCTCATGGAGGAGTTAACTATGGAATTTAAGGTGGATAGCTGAGAGGTCACTTTTTCTGAACCCCATTCAGCTAGTGAACCCTGCAGAGTATCTCCTAACTCCTTCAGGAGATCTCTTTGTAGCCTAGTGAAGTGCGTAAGGTAGTTCAGCAATCGAAGAGTAAAAGTCGCAGATGAGAAAATACATTTCCCATATCTGTCCATCGTTCGAGGCTCCTTGTTCAGTGGATGGACAGATGAGGACGTTTCAGAGAGTTCCTTCCTGGTGGCTGCTGCCACCACCATAGTATCTACAGAGACGCCTTTAGTAAGAAAGTCTTTTTCCGCAGGAGCTATCATGAATTTATTTGGTCTCCGATGGACCGGTTCCATAGCGTCAGGTGACTTCTATGCCTTTCGACTAAGCGGACACACCCAGGAGGTTGAATGTTGAGATCCGAAGGCCTTCTGGTATACAGATTCCTCATCAGAAGGGCTAATGGGCTTCCAGCCGCCTCTCTGTTTCAGTATTTCTAAGATATCAGCAAAGGAGATATCTTCAGAGGGCAACTGTGCGGACCCTTCTGACTTCTCGAGGTCAGTAACTGAGGTGACTGACTCATCAGGTGAGTCCAAATGCTTCCTCTTGCATATTTTCTTCTGAGGAACCTCCTCAGAAGGATATTCTGGGGAGGTCTCAGGAGAGTGGGACTTTGCCAATGGGGCTACCTGAGGCACTGAATGTCTGCTGTCCTGAGGATGGGATGGTGTCGAGACAGATGCCAGTGCCTTAGGGGGAAGACTACCAGTACCTTTGTGTAGAGCTGTAGAAGGGGACAGCACATTCCTCATCACCTCGAAAGCAGGTCCCCCCCATCTCCGAGGATGCCTCCCGTTCCAAAGAAATAGAATGAATCCCTGGCTCCAATGAGACCAGCTCTGAGCCCGATGTAGGAGCCGAGCTCACCCATGCCAAAGCCCCAAGAGGTGAGCTTGGAACCGAACAGACTTGGGTCCGAGTGTTCCCCCCCTTGAACCAACCGTTGAGCTTTGGCTCCTATACACCTCGAAAGTCACCGAAGGTGTCAGAGCAGACAACGGTTCCGAAATCTCCTGAACGGGTCTTGGAACTGAAGATTCTACATCGAACGGTACTTGACACTTTGGCTCCGAAGATCCAGCTTGGCTCAGAGGAGGAATCGTCATGGATGAAAGAGTCTTAGTTGGCTCCGGAACCGGCTGGGTCAGAGGTGAAAATAATTAAGCCAGTGCAGGCGACTTCAGAAATCTGCGCACCACCCTATCCATATCATCATCTGATAAGCTTCTAGAGGACCCAGAGGAAAGGGTAGGTGAGCGAGATCTCTCCAATATGGGAGATCTTAAGGTAGGGGAGACCGGTATTAACTCAGTGGACCGGCTCTGAAAGCTAGTCTCTTTCGGCTCCAAAAGCTGTGGAGCCAAAGGACTTGACTTGTCCAATTCAATGATCTCTCTAGGTTCCAAGTCCTGTGGAGCTGAAGAGATTGATTTGTCTGAAATTCTTAATACTTTCTGAGGTTGTTCCAAATGAGCAGATGAGGAGGAAGAGAAAGATGGTCTATTCGAAGGTCTGTCACTTCTTGAAGAAGGGGACTTAAGTTTAGAGGAGGTACTCTGGCTTTCAAAAGCTTCAGAAAATAAGAGTTTTTAGAAGCCCTCTGACTATCAACTTATTATTTCTTTCCTGCAAAATGCGGGAACTGAAAGAGTGACAGAATGTGCATGACTCCTGCAGGTGAATGGCCCCCAAACAATAAACACACACACTACGACCATCAGTTAGAGACATTTTTTTCTGAGCATTTCTGATACTTTTTAAAGACAGATGGCTTTGCTTCCTTCTCTCTACTTTCCTTAGACATCATGAGAAGGAAGCAGAAACTACAAACACTATAAATGTAAGGCACTAACTATAAGAAACACTATAAGAAGAAAAAACAAACACACATAATATATATAACCTAATAGCACACTATAATAATATAAACACACAGCACATCTATTTGAAGAATATTTTATATATATATATATATATATATATATATATATATATATATAAATACCACTCTGCCCTCTTAAGTTAAACAGGCGCTAGACCCTCTAACATAAACAGACCTAGCACTGCTATTAAACAAGGAAAAATAAGACAAAACATGCTAAGGGAACAAAATTTTAGTTAAACCCTCTAACTTAAGCGGGCCACTTGGCTCTCTACAAGCCAAGAATCACTGACAAAGAAAATACACACCAGACAAATGGACTACACTAATGTTTTTCGACGGGATAGAATAGAAGTAAATTAGGCCTTGCAACTAAAACAACGGCCAACTAAGCAACAATCATGGTAGTGAAAGATTAAACAGCACACAGCAACAGAGAGAAACTATCTATATAAAAGACATCTAACTACGTGTAGACAAAAACAGTTAGCAAAAATACAAGAAATATAAGTTTTTCAAAAACATAGCCATGGCCAAGGAGAAGAGCAGCCGATATTAAGCGGCAAACAAGATCTGGGGAATCACAAACTGAATGATGGGATAGGTGTTCAGCCACGAGCCAAGTAAAAGACTTCGAGCTATAGTAGGTGGCCGAGTCAAAGCCGAGGATCGGCTCCGAACCCAACAAGTAAGAATGAAGGTGAGATAGGACAACATAACATCTATTATTCTTACGGAATTTTCTGTTTTACGTTTATATAGTTTTTATAAATTATGTAATTTTGCTGTTGACTGTTTTTTGTAAATGATAATCTGTTTAACCTGTGGAGCTTTTATTCCCAGGCCATCACTGAAAAAGGGCTACTTAGCTCAGTTGGACAAACCTGGTCAACAAATGCAAAATAAATAAATAAATAAATAAAATAGTGCTCTTATAAACTTAGAAAGTTGGTTGAATAACAGGATTTATCTTAGCATTCATTTTTCTGAAGAATATGAAGTCTGAAACTCAAATGTATATCATTTATTTATTAACTTCAGTCCTCAGATCACCCCAGTGATTAGCCAGAAAACCACAGATTTTATGAGAAACTGACCAAAAACATGAAGCAAAAATTCTGAACATTCTGTGAAAATCTGGACAGTTGAGAGGTATGATAGGAAGTACAGCATTTGTAGCACAGTCAAATATTGAGTTATTATTGGTCATCTTTTAGCACTTTCTTGTTGTTTTTCATAGGTAGGTACTAGGCTATCGGCCCTAGGGCCTATACAAGCCTAGTCAAAAAGGTACCCTTGCTTTCGCCACCCAAGAAAATTATTTTCCTGTGCCCCTGTCGAGCAGAGCCACAGAGGTGATCCCCAGGGTGAATTTCCTATTTCCCATCCAACCTTCAAGATTTTTCTTGAAGAGTGCTAATGAGCAGCTTTGTTTGATATAGATAGGTAGTTTGTTCCAGAGTACGGGAAGTCTCTGGGACAAGAATCTATCCCTGTTCTGTTTATTGTGGTGACAAGGTTTAGGTCCCTAGAGTGTAGCTTGGATGGATTGAGATTTCATTAAGTGGAGCAATGTCCAACAGCTCCGGGTTTGACATAGTTTTGTATGTTAGGCAGAGATCGCCTCTGAGTAGGCGATATGCGACAGAGTAAAGCTGGAGTTTTTTGAGAAGGTCTGCGTAGGGCATCTGTTTGAGGCCAGTAATCCTCTTTGTGAGGTATTTTTGCGGCCTTTCCAGTTGTTGTAGATGACGTGTGAGGTATATACCAAAAGGGGCATTGTACTCTATAATGCGTCTAGTGAGTGACGAGTAGAGGGGAACAATTACCTCTTTTTTCCTGAATGAGAAACCTTTTGTCATGAGGTGTGCCATGTAGAAGGATGTCCTGACTACTGTGGTGTTGTGATTATCACAGGAGAGACTACTGCCCACCTGTGTCCCAAGGTCTCATCGCACTTTCGGTGTTAAGTAGACTACCACCTATGCGGTAACTCATGGGTACAGAGTTTTTCTGGAATGCACTTAACTGCATTGCTATCTGCATGCATAGACGCAGATTCACTAAGCTGAGTACTTGCATGCTGCTCTAGTGGCATAGAGAGGTAAAGCTTTGATTATGCCCCAGCTGAACCAGGTATGATTAGCAGCTTGGATGACTAAGGGAGCAGCAGAGAAGAGGCGTGTGGTTACTTGGGCATTTCCTGTGGCAATCCATGATGGAGAATGGATATCGTTCTGGGAGGTGCTGTCCAAGGAGGAGAAAGGATGGTGGACATAGTAGAGCTGCCACAGAAGTGGGGTGATATGCCTCATGCCCCTACTGCATGTCCACCCCTCAGATGCTATCCCAATGACCACAATGGAAGGGACAAGTAAAAGGACAGGCCCAAGTGTAAAACCCCCAACTGATGGTGACAGCCAAGACCCCAAAGGCATCCATAGGTTCTGTGAACGAAAACTCTAGCTGTATCAGAGTATGTCTGGGGAAAATGAAGAAGCTAGTAGACCCAGCATAGACGAGGAGCACTGGGGGAAGGCCATAGTATTAAGCAAGGGAGTGCTTAAAAAAAAAGTCTGACTACCAGTACTTGGATGAGCTGCAGAACACAGATGTAAAGGTTGATCCTTCACTGAGAATCCTTCACTGATTTTAAGGAATGAGGGTTACATGGGTATGCTTAAAAGAAGACCTAGTTTTGCCTTTGTTCAATGTGCATAACTAAATAAATCAGTTAATTTACCACATAAACATTTGTGTGTTACAGTAGCCTTCAGCAATCTAACTTCCTCACTGAAAAATACAGTTGTAAATCTGCTAGTCTTTGTAATACAACTTCTCACACAACAGCTATTCACAAAGCACCAACAGCAACATATGCACATTTTAGCATATGCTCTACAACTGTATTCAGTTTCTCCCCTCAATTTGTCACACTGGTACAAGAAATAAATAGTACTTTTTTAATCTTTTAAAACTGCATCTTCCTCTCCATATTTATCTAATATTCCACAATTGTTGACTAAAAGCAAGTTAATTAAAAGTACAGCCTTTACACTCTTTTCAGAAGTTGATACAGAAATAACAGCGGGATAAGCTTTATGTGAGCTTCTTTGTGTAAGGATGTTTTGCACAATCTGGTAGCTTTCAAACAGGCAGCAGACTTACATTAGGAGACTGTCATGAGTATGACTTTTAGCGTCAGAATATCCTTACAAGTGTAGTTAACAGCAGGAGATGTCCGCTATATTAAGAAACATCACCTTAACACTATCTAATCTCGTGAAGGGGAGCTGCCCGGAGAACACTTAGAAAAGCCACTGATATAATTTAAGGTATAGACAAAAAGCATTTATCTTCTGGTGGAGACTCTGAGGAATGACTGGAAGAACTCTCCCTGTGAATACTGAAAGGAAGAAAATGTTTCTGTTAAACAAAAATATTCACCTCATACGAAGAGTCAGAGTAAACTGTTATTTTTCCTTTTCTCCTCTTGAAACTTCACAGGTGCCCAGTGCTCGCTGCATGGATTTAATCTGACCCAGGAAATGTAATGACTTATTTCCCTGATGACTTAAGGTAGGAAAGGTTGCCTAGTTAAATTGGTATTTTAGAAAAGACTGTTCATCCTTATGTATAGGATTCATCAAAAACATCAACAGTTTTCTTGAATTTTCTGACCGTCTCCTTTGATGGCCATCTCAGTTGTCAAGTTTAACTTTCTCATTTTTCTCCTGTTCCTGAGACAGAATGATTTTTGTAAATGACAATGAAGAACAGAGCCCCAAACTGTAAAATCACTCAAACTTGTGGCAAAAAACATCTATAGCTTTCTACAACTACCTTTTCTGTCTTCTTTTTGCCACTGCTGTCTGGTCATTAGCACCTGCCCCAATCAACTGGCCCATTTAGCCCCCCCCCCCAATTAACAAAGCAAGGTCACCTGGGAGATGCGTAGTTTTTCAGACAGTCACCAGGAGTGGATTCAGATTTGTTCATATTGCCCAGTTCCCCACATGCACCCAGAGAATTGCAGGGAAGGGGACTGCAGAGAAAGACATCCTCTCACTTATGCAAGAGACATGTCATCTAAGGTAGCCCTACCCTCACAGTGAAGAATGACTCACAGTTTTGTCAGTCTCTACCAGGGAAATAGCACTCAGTGAGCCCCTGAGTGCACACATCCCTTCTCCCCCCCCAGAGAGGTGAACGAGTCATGTCCCTTCACTCTTTCCCCTCCCTACCTGGCCCCTTCAGTGTTGGGTCTGCTAACTGAGCCTCAATTGCCTGTGTCACAGTGAGAACTCTGCCTTCTGCTCCAAGAAGTCAGACTACTACAATTTTTAATGAGGCATTAGTTCAATACACATTTGGGTAGTACAACGATGAATTTTGTGACGGAAGTGATGTAATTGTTGTACCAAATTTGTTCCATCACTTTTGAAAATGAATATTACAGACAGGCGAAAGGGGTGGCAAGCTGCACCCTCATATATGCTAATTTGGTTATGTCAAGGTGGGAAGTGAAGTATGCGTTTTGTTATAGATTCTGTACAGAATGGTTACTATATGCTCATTACCTTGACAACATTTTTATTATATGGAAATGTGGTAGATACACAGTTGATGAATTTGCTGAATACATTAATGGTGTCTGTACTTATTTTAAATTTACTCACACCTTTAATCAAGACACCACTGACTACCTAAATGTCAATATTACTAAGGCTCTTCACCTTGGTAAATTTACATCTAGGGTGTACGGTAAGCCTACATACTCAAATTGTTTTTTGAGTTACAATAGTCAACATCTTCACCACGTGAAGAGAAACATTGTTAGAGGACAAATAATAAGAGGAGCAAGGATGTGTTCCAAACTGAGTAACTTGAAAAGGGAGTTAGGTAACTTAGTTCAGATGTTTACAGCTAGAGGGTACCCTGAGAGTTGGGTCCAACAAATTAGGGTACAAATAATGGAAGGATGGGGGACTAAATTTATTCCCCTGCTTGGACAAAAAAGACAAATTTGAGACAGACAAGTGATTTCTCTACCAAGCCCCCCAATTGCTTGGACAATTATAAATTTTTACATTCTATGGTCACACACTTTGGGTCCTTTGGACAGAAGGTGAAGAGTATTCTGACTAAGAACTGGGTTATTTTGAAATGTAATAATGAGTTAGTGAGTGCACTAGGTAGAGGACCTACATTTTCTTATAAAGTGGGTAGTAACATTAAATCACTTTTAGAACATCCTATTAAAAAGAGTGACCATAGAGGCACCAGACCTTGTGGAAGGCGCAAGTACTGTGCTTACATCTTTAATCCTTCAGAGGTGTGGGTGGGTGAGCCTCCATAGAAAGTGAGATTAGTGGGGGGTAATTGTAATAGTAAGGGGTTGGTCAACTTGAGTGTTTGTACAGGGTGCAAAGGGTATTATGTTGGCAAGACCGAAAGGTCATTTAAGAGAATTTATGAACATCTATATGCCATCAATACCCACAATACGAACAATGCCCTTTTTAAACACACTTTATTTTGCTCTGTTTTTTTCTGGTTTCAAGTTTGGTATTTTGGAATCAATGCTGAGAAATGTCAAGGGTGGCAACTGGTCAAACAAGACAGACAAAAGAGAGTTGAAATGGCAACTTCCACTCAATGTGTGTCAACCTCCAAGCATGAATGAACGCGTTTCTTTGAAGCCCGTTTTAATAGAAAGGGCTCTTATTTTGTAATTTTTTGTACAATTTTATGTAAGTGTTTTTAATGTACTGTGTTAACATTTTTGATGTGGATTTTATACCAATTACTGCTGTCACTTTAAATTTTTAAAGGTTGTTAATTAGATGCACTATTTTAATATGGCTGAAGGCAAGCACTTTTGGTTTTGACAAAGTCTGGATTGAGTCAGACGAAAGCGCTTACCTATTGTGTGTCTTTGAGCAATAAAAGAATCAAGGTCTTCTCCAAAAACCTTTTGTGTTTCTTTGAGCACTGAAAGAATAGAGTTTCTTCATCAGTGGTCTGTTGCTGGAATTTTGAGTCTCCGGTGTGGTTTTTTGATTTTTAAGGTTGCCTAGTTAAAAGACAAATTGAAGTTTTCAAGACAGAATGGGTGACATGACAGAGGGTCTAAACTGGAAGACAATCAGATGGTCTAGGCTCCTTTACCAACATATCACAAGACATTAGCACAGGTACTGGTGAAGATTCCTTTCAGACATTAGCTTCTAGTAGCACTGGGGTTTGTGAGATTGGTATTTTAGAAAAGACTGTTCATCCTTTGTGTATAGGATTTATCATAAACAGTTTTCTTGAATTTTCTGACCATCTCCTTTGATGGCCATATCAGTTTTCAGGTTTGCTAACTTTCACATTTTTCTCCTGTTCCTGAGACACAATGATTTTTTGTAAATGACTGCGAAGAAAAGAGCCCCAAACTGTAAATCACTCAAACTTGTGGCAAAAAACATCTATAGCTTTCTACAACTACCTTTTTTTCTTCTTTTTGCCACTGCTATCTGGTCATCAGCATCCGCCCTAATCGATTGGCCCATTTTAACCCACCCCCCCATTAACAAAGCAAGGTCAACTGGGAGATGGGCAGTTTTTCAGACAGTCACCAGGAGTGGATTCAGATTTTTTCATACTAGCCAGTATCCCACATGCACCCAGACAACTGCAGGGAAGGGGACCTAAAATGGACTGCAAAGAAAGGCATCCTCTCACTTATGCAAGAGACATGTCATCTAAGGTAGCCATACCCCCACAGTGAAGAATGACTCACAGTTTTGCCAGTCTCTACCAGGGAAATAACACCACTCAGTGAGCCCCCGAGTGCACACATCCCTTCTCTCTCCCCCTATGGAGGTGAAAGAGTCATGCCCCTGCACTCTTTCCCCTCTCTACCTGGCCCATTCAGTGTTGGGACTGCTAATTGAGCCTCAATTGCTTGTGTCAAAGTCAGAACTCTGCCTTCTGCTCCAAGAAGTCAGACTACTACAATTACAGCTTTCAACTTTATGAAGTTCTTATTAAAGAACTTAGAAGAAAACTAAAATGATGACTAAAGGTGAGCAACTATAAAGTACAATTTTGTTAGAAAGTCTAACTAATAATTGTATAAATGCAGAAGTGCATTCACTGCTGCAGCACTCACTCATAGCTCATCTCTCTGTCCCCTAATGACCTAGTGAATTCCCTCCCACGCCAACATCTTAAAGTTTATGGTACAAAGGGGAACCTGATGGTGAAATCTCTGGATCTTTCTTTTCCTAGAAGGTACAAGCTGCAGGTGGGAGATTATGACTACAGAGACTCAATCTCTCCAGACTACCAATGAACCCACAGGAGGAGGTTTCCTGGTCAAGTGGAAGAAATGGGAGTGGCATGAAAGAAAGTAAGATGGTGCTGGTATTACAAAAGGGACTCTATCTCATGTCTAATATTATAGCAAGTTCCTAAAAACTGTACTACATTCTTCATGGTTCACTGTTGTAGTACTAACTTTGGGAGGACTCCCAAAGCTTACAGTGTACAAAGTGCTAGCCTTCTGGAATGACCATGACCAAATATGCCCTGCAGGATGGACCCTGACCCAGAAGATGCTGGCTAAGTGGTAATGTCTAGAAAAAAGTATGGACTGAGAACCAGGTAGCTACTTCCAAAATGGCATATGCAGTAACCTCTCTTAGGAAGGCTGTGGTGGCAGCCAACATCCTGGAACAGTGAGAGCTCACTACACATGGAATGGGATTACCATGATAGATGCAAAAGAAGGTAATACATTACATAATCCCCTCAGATTTTGCCTGTCTGTTGACTTCTTTTTTTTCTTTACTCCTGACAAAGGCAACAAAGAGCTCATCAGATTTTCTGCAATGCTTTGTCCTTTCCAGGTAAAATCTCAGATGTTGCTGCACATCTCAAGAATGCAAAATTCTCTCCCCTTTATTTTGAGGGGAAAAAGAAAACATTAGGATGAGGACATGAAATACCAAGAACACGTCTCTGCACATGAGAACCTGTAGTTTTGAGATGCACCTAGCTTGGTCCGGCCTACCAAAAAGGCAGTCTTCCAGGAGAAGAATTTTATTGAAGGTGAAACCAGCTAGTTCAAACACAGCAAGTGTGTATTTCTCCTGCACAAAGTTCAAATCCCATAGTGAAGCAATCCCCTTCTTGGAAGGTTTTAAACCCATACCCCCTAAATGAACTGTTTTACTGCAACTTGGAAGTACAAACAGGGGTTAAAAGGCACTCAAGCAGGGATACACACCTTCACAAAACCATAAGAAAAGTTTGCTTTGTACAGATTTGACAGACAGGTGTGGAGGAGAGATACCTGTGCTAATATCGGGCCCTGTTCCCTGTTATGGCACAAAAGAGAGAACTCTTCCACTTAGTAACATAAGACTTTTAGTGTTTCGTTTACTAGGTTTCATCAGAATATACAGCACATTCCCTCAGACAGCATGGGTCAGGAACAGATGGATGCTCAATCATCCACATTGTCAACCTTAGTTTCTGCAAGCTGGGATGATCACTGACCTCTTGTCTGACTCGAGAGATCCACATAGTGAGGCTTGTTAGGCAAAACAGAATGGAAAACCAGTGCTGCCTGGGGCAAAAGGGTGCCATCAGTAAATTCTGTTTCTCTTTTCCCTCAACTTTAGCAATACTCTGGGGATCAAAAGATAGGAGGGGAAAGCATATGGAAACAGACCTGCCCAAGTTATGGAGAAGGCATTCGTCACTCAGACTCCCCAAGTTAGTACCCTAGTGTAGCACAAGATCAGCTGTCTTCCATAAAAAGAAACTCTCCATGCTGCAGCAGATGTAACTTTGGAAGGTTTAGGGTTAAGTCCCATGGAATGTAAGTACTTCACAGTATTTTGTATAAATTTGTTCATCGTCTTCCAAGGACAAAGGCTGAATGCGGCAGTCATCTAGACAACTGCAAATGTATAAATCCTTTGCCCTACAGAAGGCAATTACTTAAGACAAGCACTCTGTGAACATCCTGGGTGCTGTACACAAGTCAAAAGGTACAGAGGTAAACTAGTTATGGGTACCCCTGCCTAAAATCTTATGAAATGCTTGTCCACCTCGGCTATGGGGATGTGAAGGCAAGCATCCTTTAGACACTAGGTTACCATGTAAGCACAAGGGAAGCAGTAAGGGAAGTAGGTTCTCTGTAAGGCCAACATTTTAAACTTTGAAACTTTAATGAAGCTCTTTAGTTTGGACAAATTTAGAATGGGACTCCAAGTTCCTTCTTTTCTACGGAGTAGAAACTGTCTGAAGTAGAACCCAGATCCTTTGCCTTTTTTTAAGAACCCTTTTAATGTCTCCCTGAGACAGAAAGCCCTCTACTGCAGGAGGTATCAATTGCTGCTGATCCTTTTGGATAGAAGGGATGCCTAGTAATCTTAGTCTCAACAACCCATAGCTTATAGTCATGTTTTACAATTTATAGAACGCACTTCTCCTGAGTGATGGCCTTCCATTGTTTAAGAAAAGCCAGCTTGTATCCCTTGGGGGGAAGCAATGGAAGAGTGGAGAAATCACAGGGATAGGTTTAAAGGCAAAGGAGAGGGGTGACCTTCTTTTTGTCACAGTTACTCCCTCAGAATGTAAAGACATTGGGGTCCTTCAAGCCTTCCTCTGGGATCAGCTTGTCATTTCTTTTGGTAGTGGCCTTTTTTCCCTACTGAGGTTTGGACTTGTCTTGGAAATGTGATATGTCACACACTATTTTTTTTTGTGTTTTTAAGTGTTTTGGTTTTGCTTTGCAAGTGTTGTGATAGCAGTACAACTTATCATAGTAATAATTGTTGTGTGTGTGTTTTCTTTGTTAGAATACTTATTTCCTAGCTGAAAATGTCAAGACAGAGGATCTGTTGGCATTCTGAAACTTATTCTTTAGTGAAACTCTGCCCATCCCAGCATGATATTGTGTTAGGTAAACAGTGCTAGAGTATGCATGGCAGACATTTTTCAAAGGCTTGCTCTTATTTTTTCATGGGTTGCACCTCTGACAAGGAAAAAACTGCATTTGCATTTAAGTTGTGTAATTTAATGAGTATTACTGCACTGGGTGTTTTACTATTATATATGGCACTACTTTTCAATGAGTTACCCTTAAATTTGTCCAAAGGTGAAAAATGCTGTATTTGTGTGTTAAATTGCCAGAAGCTTCAAGCTTGTAGTAGTTCATTTTTAAAAATGGCATGAATGGTGTGTTTTGTTTCTGTGAAAATAGTTATTCATTTATATACTGTTTTTGGGAAACTAAGCCAAGATACAATGTCAATTGTGCTGTGCACACCTCTCAACTGTCCAGAACATTGCAGAATATCCCTGACCAGGTTTTCATACACACAAACTTTTTATGTTTCATACAGGACTCCAATATACACATCACAATCTACTCTCGTGCTCTACTCCCAGCAATATCATCATTCTAACCCCTCTCTATTCAAATAATTTCAGAAATAAGCCTTTGCTCCCTTGTAAACGACACCACTTACTTGTCCTACAGTTTCATACTAATTTTCTTCAGAAATAAAATAAAAAAAATAGTTCATATAAAATACTGACGAAATTAAATAATGCACCAAATGTCACTCCTTTGTCTGTGTGTGATTAAAGCAGCTTCTCTGAGTATCATTACACTGGTCATTCCTAATGTCATGTTCTTACTTTACTTGGTTTTTGTTTAATGGGTTTGTCCGACTTGGTTTCGTGATGGCCCAGGGAAAAACCTCCAAAATATAAACAAACATTTAGTAATATACATTAAGAAATACATACACATTTCAATTGATAAAGATTGCTGTGTAACATCTTGGAGTTTAGAGAGACATTTAGCAGAACTGATTTGGGTTGAGTCATCACTAAATTGAACTAGGGTAGCATTTGTTTGTAGCAGTGTAGAGCTCAATGATAAGTATGTTGAAACGATTTAGGCCTAGTGAAACCCTTGTGGGACACATAGTTGCTGGTAAGAAGGTGGAAAATTCACTTTTCAATTTCACTTCATATATTCTATTTGCGAGGTTGATATGGAATCAATGCAGTGAAGAGCTGCCAAGCCCCAAGGATGAGATTATATGCAACAGTTTCTGGTGGGAGAAAGCATCAAATGTTGTCGATAAGTCCAAGAAGATGGTGGAGACTAGGCGTCTGGTGTTTTTGTGTGTATTGACAAAATAAAAAAATTTGAACAAAGTAGTAGTACTGTTATGAGGAAGGAAGATGCAATGGGTTGAAGAAAGAAGCTTGATATCTATAAGATAATTCGAAAAAACGCAATAAAGTTCTAGTGAAAAATGCCACGGTCCAACTGATTTTTAATCTTTTATTTGAACACACAGTATAACTGGTTAAGCGCTTTCATCTACAATATGGTAGACTTCATCAGAACTGAATGAAGGGTTGATGAAGGGTTCTGATGAAGTCTACCATATTGTAGATGAAAGCGCTTAACCGGTTATACTGTGTGTTCAAATAAAAGATTAAAAATCAGTTGGACCGTGGCATTTTTCACTAGAACTTTATTGCGTTTTTTCGAATTATCAGGTTGTGGCGAGTTCTAGTTTGCTTTTTGAAATATCTATAAGATAGTTGATAAATTGCTTATGAATACATTTTTCTAATATTTTTGATAGGGGAGATAAAACAGCAACTGTCCTATAGTATTAAAGACTTGCATTGATTCCAACCTTGTGCAATGCAATATTGAATATTTTTTTTCACAGCGACAGTACATTATTTTCAGATACAGATCTCTTTATCAGAACTGAAACTGGATATGCACTAATATCAACTATTTTAACATGTTCGCCAGGTAGACTGCCAGGGACAGCTGTAATAGGCTTTAATTTTTTTGAGGTATTTTTTGATGGTATCTGTGGGAACTGGTTGTAAGGAGAAATACTAAAGGCGGTGATTTAACTGAGTAGGGACCTCAAGAGCTAGATTAATCACCTAGTCGGTTAATGACTGTGCTATCTGTATAAAATATGTACTGAATTGGTTGGCTATGGTATTTTGTTTCTGTGTGTTTGATTTGGCTGTGTAGCTTGCCCTGGATTTAACAGTTTATCGACTGAGGCCCAGAACAGTTTTGGATTATTAGTGTGAACGTTCGGATTGGTTGACTAGTAGGTTTTCTTTATCTTTGGTCATTGCTTGATTTGTTAGGTTCATTAGCTGTTGATATGCTAGTGAAGTAGGAGCTGTTCACACAGCTAATATTCATAGCTAATTTTCAAACAGATCCACACTGTTCACTAACTTCCTCCCTTACATGACAAACAAGACAACTTACCCAAACACATACCGCTGCCACTCAAAAACTAACAAAAATAACAATGCACCACTATGAATCAACAGTGACAGCAGTAAGTTCAACCACAGAAATGAAAGTAACGAGGTCACCAGTAAAAAAAAAAAAAATACACACACACACATTGTTTGCGAGTTTCCCAAATGCCTTTCACTATGGTAAGGAAAAGGCTGCATTGCCTCATCAAGATTAACATTTTTGACATCTGAACTTTCTGCTGAACTAAAATAAGTGTCATCCTTTTAAGAATATAGAAGCCCAGCACCAATAGTTAAACCAGCAACTAGGACAGCACTATTACTAGAAAAAATTGATCCCTATCAGTTGATCAAGTTTTCAGAAACTCGAAATTCATATCGGCGAGACAGTATTATTGAATTTCTGAAATCTCAAAGCTTTCAAATGGATATTTCAATACAATGAGGATCATTTTTCTGAATGTAGTGCAATTTCAGAGTTGGTACATATAATTAGCAGGGGGTGTGGGGGGTGCAGGGGGCTTGCCCTCCTGCAAAACTGTAAAAAAAAAAAAAAAAAAAAGATAGATTTTTGTGTGTGTGTGTGGTTATTTTTTTAAAGTTCAAGTTTTCAGAAATTCGATCATATCGTCTCACAGATATTAATTTTGAATTTCTGAAAACTCAATCAAGTGACACAGATCCCTCCCCAAAAAAACCCCACACCACTCCTCAGAATCGCTTTCATGCACTGAACTGACAACCTTACTGGAAACTCTTAATTGACCATCAAAGGTCAGATAAAGGTCAAAGGGTATTCTACAGAGAATTACATGGAGTTGGAGCGCTGCACAATGAAAAGTAATGAAAAAAAGTAATCAGAAACTATGAAACGATAATGGCAAATCAATTATAGCAATAAAAACCATGAAGACAATGTTAGCGACTAATCACTTTAAGGTAGAAAGGCCATCCTTTGCTGGGGTAATTTGGAATATATCTTGCAAGTGAGAATGAAAAACAGCTTTGTCTGATTGCATAGTTAGGCTGACGTTTGGACTTCTCCAGCCAGGAATCCTAACAGCCAGTACTAAAACACTGAACTACTAAAAACATACGAAGCTGAATTAGAATGAAAAACATCTGATTATGAAATACAGGGATAAAACCCTGATTACAGCTCCAGGCAATCCAATTTAGACTAACAACTTGTGCTCCTGATGGTGCAGGGAGGAAGGACTGGGGTCATGTCCATCCTTGGGGATAGTGATTCTTGCCCAGCTTATGCCACTATTCTAATGATAGGGCATTGGCTGGACAGCAGTGGTCTGTCATGTTGCAATAAGCCAGAAGAGGAAGGTTATGGGCATTGTTGCACGGGTAGTTACTTGGTTTGCAATCCAGGGAACCAATGAGGAGCCTATCCCATATTCCAAGTTACTCCCAAGCACTGTCTGCTTAAGTGACTTTCTGAAGTTCACACAGTAGGCAGATGAGGGCTGAGAAAATAAAACCCTGTACCACAGGAATTACCAGCATACAAACTTAACCCTTTGCACCAACGGCAGATGAGCATGGCCTCCCAAGACAGTAATGGTATCCCCTTGATGGCACATGTGGGAAAGCATTCAGTCCTTGCAGTAATGCAAGACTTCCTGTCATCTCCAGGGGAAGGGTCAGAAAATAAAAATAACAAATGTTGTCATTGCTGGAATGCCATCGGGAGCACAAGGTATCCACATGGCTGAATGGATGACAATCTCCCTCAGACACTGCAATGCCTGGCCAGGGGAAGGCTTGAGGGTCTGCATGCATGGAAACAAAACAAATTTAAAAGAGAAAAAAGAAAGAAATATGTGATGCTATTAGGAGCAATTAACAATGCTAGTATAAAAAGACTGCTTCAAACACACAGTACACGTTTCCATGGATGCAAGCACAGGACAAGCATAAATCGTATTAAGGAATAAAGAATTGCAGTGTAAAAAGTTGACTGAGAATTAAGACAAGGTAGGTGGGGATACAATTCTAATGTTATACTTTACTGTTACATTGACAGTCCTCAAAAATTAGCATGAATGATTCAGACAAATGCATTTTGTCAGAACACATCACCAAGAGCATCATAAAAACATTACCTTTAGAAGTCCTCCATGACTCAGAAGCTTCTGCTTAACTTACCTTTCTTAGGGTGCACACAGCTAATTTGGCATGCTAATATAGGCTGGCATCAACATTTATATATACTCACTAATACCATCAAAACTTTCAAAATAAAATAACATGCAAAGCCACTTACCAGTATGGAGTGCCAATAAAAGATTTTCTTTTTGCAATGGTAGCCGTTATCTTCGCTGCAACACCAAAGTCAGCTGAGAACACAAACATTTTGTCAGTTATGTCAAGTGCTTTATCCACTTCCTTCCACAATCTTCTACAACTCGTTTATTCTGATTCAAATTCAGCTGGCTTGCAATTACACACATGATGACAACATAATCAGTATTGCTCAAGTCTAAATAAGCTGCTGATTGATTATAAAGAGTTTACAAAGTATTTTCTCCTCGGCTAAGTTACTTTATGGCTACACATAACAATACCAGAGCAATTATATTACAGCACTAAATTCTCATCCGTGGCTCAAGAATGAAAACAGAAGAGCCAAAGAATACAGTTACAAGTATTTTATTTCTTCCTGGACTGTAGAATATCTGTTTGGAATCTCATTCTCGGATGTCCAGGCTAAAGCAGACGGCCTTTGGCTTACCAGGTTCACTGATGATGGCGAACTGAGTGCAATCACTAAGTCTCCCAATGATGTTAACAAATTACAGGAGGGGCTAACACAGACAAACAAATGGTGACAAAGCCAAACTCAAAAATTAAACACAAAGAAGTGCATTATTATCCCCATTGGCAAAGAGGAATTCCCTGCTAATTACAGTATAGACAGCACCACCCCTAAATTCAAACACAGTGGTGTGAGACCTGACAATACAGGTAGACAGCAATATGAACTTCAGCTATCAAGTTTCCACAGTGGTAAGGAAAGCCTTCTATATTACGCATCTCATAAGTAAGGGCATCGCATCCAGGTCTAAGGATGTTATAACTCCACTGTACTAGACCCTCATCAGACCATTAACAGAATACAATTCTCCTTTTGCATGTACCTCACCAGATGTCTGCAGCAGCTGGAGAGACCACAGAGGTTTGCCACTAAGAAAATATAGGGCCTCCAAATCATGACTTGCCTGTTACAGTCCTCCAGGGCAGTCTCTGACCTTGTCCCGATGGAAATGCTGCACATCTGCAAGTCAAATGGCACAAGAGTCACTCGCTTCAGGGATCTTAACCTCACCTTTGACATTAACAGAACATGCTGGAGAGACAGATATATCTCCCAGAGATTGCCGGTCCTCTGGAATAAACTTCCAATTCATATGAAGCAGAGCTCCTCACTGACCCTATTCAAGTGCAACCTAGATAAATGGATGGGAGACTGCAAATTCACCCCAGGGGTGCCACCCATGTTCCTCATGGACAGGGAAACTCGGTGTTATTATAAACTCGCCCTGCAAAGAACATCTATCTGAAAAGGACTATTGGGGCAACTGTGGATTAACACTGACTCTTTCTACGAAAGACATCTGTCTAACCAAGACCAACTAGAACAACTCAGGATTAACATGGCTAGATTTGTAAGGGCACTAGGGCCAATAGCCCATTAACTTCCCATGAACCTATAAATATGTGCATGCACATTATTAGACCTACTTCTCATTCCATTAGGTGGCACTCTGTTCACCTACATGCACACTACACAGATGTGAGGAACAAATGCCAGTGCATCACTTAAATTTATGGACAAATTAAGTAGCTCAGTGAGCAAACCTCACATTTTAACATACATGCACATATACCTATATATCGCATCTTTTAACTTCTAAGAACAAGAAATCTGGACAAAGGCCTAAAAAATAGGGACATTTTTAAATATTTCTCTTAGAAACTTAGAATGCTAACAGGATAGCAGGTTTTGCATTAGCATGAATTTTCTAAAGGATATGAAGTCTGAAACTAAAATGTCTGTCATTACTTTCGGACTTCAGTCTTCAACGATTTGCAAGTGATTTGCCAGAAACCCCTATTTTATGAAAAGACAGACCAAAAATATGTTGCACAAATTTGGACATTCTGTGACTATCTGTACACTTGAGAGGTATGATATACATCTATATCTACCGGTAAAGACATATGCGCGCGCACACACACACACACATATATATATATATATATATATATATATATATATATATATATAAATATATATATATATATATATATACACACACACACACACACACACATATATATATATATATGTTTATGAATATTTATATATATCTGTATAAATATAATTTGTGCATGTATATGTATATATATATATATATATATATATATATATATATATATATATATATACAGTAGATATAAAAAATGTACACACCCCTGTTAAAATGCCACGTATTTGCGATAAAAAAAAGACCACAATAAATAATTTCAAAACTTTTCCCACCTTCAATGTGACCTATAACCTGTACAATTCAACTGAAAAACAAACAAATCTGTTAGGGAAAAAATATAAAAAATAAAAAAAATGTACAATAAGCTGGTTGCATAAGTGTGCACACCCTTAAACTAATACTTTGTTGAAGCACCTTTTGATTTAATTACAACATTCAGTCTTCTTGGTAGGAGTCTATCAGCATGGCACATCTTGACTTAGCAATATTTGCCCACTCTTCATTGCAAAATGCTCCATATTGCAAGGGCATCTCTTGTGCACAGCCCTCTTCAGGTCACCCCACAGATTTTCTATTGGATTTAGGTCTGGGCTCTGGCTGGCCCATTCCAAAACTTTAATTTTCTTCTGGTGAAACCATTCTTTTGTTGATCTGGATGTATGCTAGGGGTCATTGTCGTATGGAAATGGTGAAATTCCTCGTCAACTTCAGCTTTCTAGCAGATGCCTAAAGGTTTTGGGCCAAAAGTGACTGGTACTGGGAACTGTTCATAATTCCCTCCACCTTGACTAAAGCCCCAGTTCCAGCTGAAGAAAAGCAACCCCAAAGCATGATACTGCCACCACCATGCTTCACTGTGGGAATGGTGTTCTTTTGGCGATGTGAAGTGCTGTTTTTGCACCAAACGTACCTTTTGGAATTGTGGCCAAAAGGTTCTACCTTGGTCTCACCAGTCCCATCAGAACACATTTTCCCACATGCTTTTGGGAGACTTTATGTACTGTTTTGCAAACTTTAGCCGGGCCTGGATGTTTTTCTATGTAAGAAAAGGCTCCCGTCTTGCAAGCCTACCCCATAGCCAAGACATATGGAGTATACGGGAGATTGTTGTCACATGTAGCACACAACCAATAGTTGCCAGAAATTCCTGCAGCCACTTTACTATTGCTGTAGTTCTCTTGGCAGCCTACCTAACCAGTTTTTGTCTTGTCTTTCAATCCATTTTGGAGGGATGTCCAGTTCTTTGCAACACCACTGCTGTCCCATATTTTCTCCAATTTTTAATGACTGGTTTCACTGTATTCCATGGTATATCCAATGTTGTGGAAATGTTTTTGTACCCTTCTCCTGATACCTTTCAACAATGAGATCCCTTTGATGCTTTGTAAGCTCTCTGTGAATCATGGCTTTTGCTGTAGCAGGCAACTGAGTAAATGTCAGGAAAATCCTACTAGGACAGCTGAACTTTATTTGGGGTTAATCAGCCTCTTTAACTGATGGCAGGTGTGTACCCATGAAGACTAAATGCTGCAATTAAATCAAAAGGTGCTTCAACAAAGTATTAGTTTAAGGGTGTGCACACTTATGCAACCAGGTTATTGTATGTTTTTTATTTTTTATATTTTTTCCCCTAACAGATTTCTTTGTTTTTGTACAGGTTATAGGTCACATTAAAAGTGGGAAAAGTTTTGAAATGATTTACTGTGGTCTCATTTTTTTATATCACAAAAACCTGGCATTTTAACAGAAGTGTGTAAACATTTTATATCCACTGTGTGTGTGTATGTATATATATATATATATATACATACACACAGACACACACGCGTGCATGAGCATGTGTGTTCAACTGAAAACATTGGTCAAATGCTCAAAAAACATCCAATACAGAAGTGACAGAAACAGAGCAAATGCACCTATTAGAAAAAACATAAAAGACTGTGCCAATAATTACTAAACAAAAATAAACCCCATATCAACCACAAATGAGAAATAAAACACACATAAAAAAATAATAATTTCTTTTGCATGGTTTGCATGGTACAAGTCTCCGCCCCCCTGGCAGTTACGAACACCCTTAGCTAACTACATGCATAGTAACTCTGAGACTGCACAGGTAAATAGTTGCACATACTCCTCTGTCCCTCCTCAGAAGTAAATACAATGTTAAAATAAAATAAATTAACAATCCAACCCCTGTGAAGGAACCCTAAATAAAACATGCAATTTATGGCCAGCCTGCTGGGTTGAGCAAAAGCCTGGGAAAGGGGAAATGGAAGGTGGGACAAGAGGAATGGACAGGATGCCCTGAGTCTCTAATAGTCAACCATTAGCAGGGGAATTAAGTATTTTGGTAAAGGATGCCCTGTTATTTGGCTTGGAAGCATTATTCTCCTGCCATTTCCTCTCAGTATCCTTACTTTTGTTATGTTGGGATTTTTGTTTGTTCTGCCTTTAGAAGTTGGATGCCTTGTCAGGCGAGAACCTAGGAATATAAAACATTCTAGATACCCTGTGCATGAATTTACATCTAGCACCCCACTGTTTAACAATCTGGGTGGCAGCAAGACAAACACAAATTCAGAACTTAAAGAAGCATTCAAAATCTCATTTTTTAAATAAAGGGAAACATTCTGGTTATACAATCAAGCATTTCTTCTCAATGCAACAGAAGCAGTTGCATTTCTAGAAACTGTGTCCGCAACTTCCAAGACATTCCTCAAAGCATGTTTCAAATCCTGAGTGACATCAGAAACAATGTCATTCATATAACACTTCTGTTCAGAAGCAATTGATAAAAACAGAGCCAAAAGAACAATTGTTATAAAAGCATAAGCAAGCAGCCCCCTGAAGTCAAGAGGCAATACATCCAGGCTGAGAATATATCCAAAGATATGAATAAAGTCCACAGGAGATAAATCAGGTACCAGTTTAATAGAAGACACAAGCGCTTTCACATAGCTTCATCGGGTGTAACCATTTCATCTAAAAACACACCTTTATACATGTATTAACTGATCACATGACTGAAACTTTTAAAGAAACAAAACTCATTTTATACTAATATGATATAAACAAATAAATAAATACAAATAACAAATACAAATACAAATGTATGAACAGATAAATTATATATATATATATATATATATATATATATATATATATATATATATATATATATATATATAAATATAAGTACTACTATTTAAAACTTAGCTTAAATAAAACTCAAGTGCCTAAAAAGTACATCTCCTATTTAGTGGTCTGTTACGTAATATGGGCTTAATAGGAACACATTCATTGAGCTATGTGAAAGCGCTTGTGACTTCTATTAAACTGGTACCTGATTTATCTCCTGTGGACTTTATTCATATCTTTGGATATATTCTCAGCCTGGATTTATTGCCTCTTGACTTCAGGGGGCTGCTTGCTTATGCTTTTATAACTTCTGTTCAGAAGGCAAAGATGCAACAATGTCATCCAAACTGTAAGCACACTGCCAAAAGAACTTGCACATAAAGCCCAGATAATTAAACATTCTAAAAGCTAAATTACTAGACTGAGCCAACTTTATTATTTTTTTTTCCTGGAGACGAGCCAAATTTATTATTTTTTTTTCCTGGGATTCATACCCCTAACCAATTTTATTCAGTAGTATAGGGTTACAAGGTTCTCCGGTTCGATACTCAGCTGGGGTGCCTTCTGTGCAGAGTCTGCATGTCCTCCCTGTGGCCACATGGGTTTCCTCCGGGTGCTCCAGTTTCCTCCCACATCCCAAACACATGCTGTAGGTGGATTGGACACTCTAAATTGACCCTAGGTGTGAGTGCATGCATGTGTGTGCCTTCTGTGGAAGGTTGAGCGCCGGGCTGGCAACTCAACACCGTAAAACTCCTCTGCTAATCATGAGCGGACAGGTGATCCACTGTGGCAACCCCTAACCGGCAAAAGCCGAAAGAAGTAGTAGTAGTGTAGGGTTACAAGAAGCCATGGCCTTCTTGTTAAAGTTGGCAGTTGGAGAAATCATAACTGGGTGAGCTGACAATTGGGCAAAGACAACTGCAACATCAGAGTATGTCTTGTACTTCCTCACAGCCTGTTTAGGAAATGGTTTACTACCCAAAAGGGGATTATACATGCAGTTTTTCAGATATCTTCCAATGCCGGTAACAGAGGAGGAACAGACAAAACATTTGAAACTCATCCTCAAAAAGATCATAAACTCTGCCAATCTCTGGCACAGATCCAGATTGCTTCTAGTCAAACACATCTATAAACCTAGCTAGCACTTGTAGTAAACTGAACACCTGCATGTTTTTTTTGAACCTGATCACCTTTCAAAGAATCTGGACAGACTCCGGGTGTTCACTACTATCTGCATCAGTGGTCCCATCAAAATCTGTGGCCAGAGACTGATATCTAGAGAAGGCAGCCCCACAATCATTCTGAATAGGAACACAGTCTCCAAGATTAGTTGACTGTCAAACACTCTTTAATAAGGAAACCAGATCAGCCCTATATATGGTAATAACCTGAATGTCAGCAGTGTGGTGAAGTTTCAGTTTCTTTTTACCAGAAGCTACAATAGTGGACAAAATATCTGAAGACACGGTATTATGTCTGCCAAGGGATCTCTTAGCCCAGCTCATGCCTGCACCTAAAAGGTTTGGTTCTCCCACACATGAACCAAGTAATGGAACAGCTCCGGTGGAAATGTCTGACTCCCTGTAATATAGAGGGCTGTGGGCTCACACCAGACAGTGATGGGGAGAAAGGTAAGTGGTCTGCAGGCAGGTTAAGGCAATAACAGATTCACAAAATGTAGGCTGAAGCATATTTTTGTTGACTGATTTTTTTCTTGTTAGGTGCAACTAAATTTGATGGGGCAGCTGTATCAGGACTCAACAAGACGAGAAAAAATACCAGCCAGAATAATACATTGACACTATTAAGAGCTGACTAAGGGCAGCAATAATATAAACTATGTCCCCACACAGCAAATAGAGCTCAACTACATGAACTACATCAGAAATAATTAAAAAAGTGCTAAGCTTTATTCTATAACCAGTACAATTTAGTAAACAGCAGCACACCCAGTTAAAATACCAAGTAAGACTCACTTGTCCAAACAGTACCAAAAATCAAATATATCTTTTAAATCAAATAGAAAACCATTAAAACAGGATACATAAGCATTTATTTAAAGATTTCCATATCAAAAACAAATAAAAAAATCTCCACAGAAAATGCAAATAAAATAATTTGCAGTGAAATCACAATTTAACAACAAAAACGGCTACAGCAACATTAAATCAGTAGTAAATATACAAATGAAGAAAAAAGTGAAAATATGGAATGTTTTCCTGTCAGAACTTCAAAGTAAAACAGATAAATAATATGTGCCATTAAATTGCAGCTCTACATGCACATGACAGACCCTAGTATTCAAACAACACTAGAGAACTTCAGTTTCCCAGCAGAAGTCATAAAACACTTTAGAAGGACACTATAGCTGCTTAAAAGCAGTAATAAATGTACAAACAACACTGTACTAAGTTAGAATTCCCAGAAGAATTAAAAGCAGCAGAAAACAGCAAGTATATTAAAATAAAAAGTTAACACACAAATATGTGCGTGTGTGTGTGTGTATATATATATATATATATATATATATATATATATATATATATATACATATACACACACATAAATGTGTGTATATATATATATATATATATATATATATATATATATATATATATATATATGTGTGTGTGTATGTGTGTATGTATATATATATATATATATATATATATATATATATATATATATATATATATATATATATATATATATATATATATATATATATATATATATATTTTTTTTTTTTTCACTACTAAATCCCGAATTCGCACAATATCGACACTGAAAATACCGACACCCAAAAGAACGAAGCTACAAAATACAGAAAACAACAAAATAAAACCCCAAAACCAGCAATAACAACATGTATGCAGGGGGGCATGCCCCCCTGTACCCCCTGTAACTTAAATATACCTACTCCGAGATCGCACTACACTTGGGAGAACGGAAAACTTACCCTTACGCACTATATGGCAATCTACATTCTTCGCCTTCGGGATTCTGAACTTTCTTTCTTCTGGGCGTCGGTATTCCGTGATTTCGGGCTTTCATAGTGTTCCCATACACGCACACACGGGTCTACTTTGCTTGATAGAAAACACATTTCAATGAAACTCATTTTGCCGAAGCCTCATTTCACTGAAGATGAATTTCCTGAGCACAATTCGCTGAAAGCTCACATCACTGAAAACTCATCTGACTGAAACTCATTTCATCTAAAAAGGTATATGCCCTGTCAAATGTATTCAGAGGTGATTAAAATAAATGAAACACTGAACAAAAGGTTTGGAAAAAAATAGAAGAAACTTTAGCTATTCAGATGAACTGATAAAACTGCAAAAATCAGAGGCTGAAAAGAAGAAAAGGCTGGCTGAACTGGAGATGTCTCAAGACGAGCTGTTACGAAAAATAGAAGACAGAGCATAAAGAGAAAACCTGAAATTTTCAGCTGTACCAGAGAAACTAGAAGGAACAAACTGCACTGATTTTATGAATGCACAAATAAGCAACTGGACTGGTGTTCCTCAGCAGTATTCATTAACTGAAAGGGCATACTGAGTGTATGCTCCAAACCTGGCCATGAGAAAGCAGCCAAGACCTGTATTAGTAAAGATGAAAACATACCGACAGAAAGAGTACATCCTGCCAAAAATGTGGCAAAAGTGAAAAGTATTAAAAACTGGAGACAGCAGAGTGTTTGTGGAAAATGATTAAACACTGTACAGTAGGAGGAAGAGAAACACATTTATGCCAGCAATCAGAGAATGTCAAGAGGCAGGTATGAGATTAAAGCTGCTGTATCTAGCTGTCTTCAGAAATTTTTTCCTGGCTGATCAAAGACATTTTTGGATGCAGAACAAATTAAGGAGGAAATTAATAAAAGTTTATCCAACAGAAAGTGAACTAGCAAACAGAAGGGGACTCTGCTTCTCATTCAGCCAACAATAAAGCTCATAGAGAGACTTTGCCAGTGAAACCTTTTCCAGTGTTCCAAAGGAAAAACTTTCAGAGATAGGAAAAAACGCACCCACAAAACTTGCCAAGAATTGTCAGGACTACTTTAGACTTGACCCATAGTCTGGTGGTGGCAGATTAACAGGAAGAAGTATAAATGGAAGGCTATAAAGGATCACGCACATTTGTGAAATAAGGTTTGGCAAGAAAAAGTGTCTAAAAAAGACTGGACATTTGTTGACTTAGTTAAACGTGAGGGTGGACTGTAAAGCATATACCATACTTTATGTCATTAAAAAAGTAACCAAGTAAAACACTTTTTTCCTTATTAGTAATTACATAAAACATTTCATGATATAAAGACCATGTTTATATATAATACAGCAGTTATGTGTAGTGTACAATAAGGAATATTTTTAAATGTGGGGGAGTCTTTCAGTCACCGTATGTGTTAAAATTATTGAAGGACACAAGTATTTTAGTTGCACAAAATATAATATTTACAGTATAACAAAGTGCCTGACAAAAGCAAGTATAATGTTAATATCTTGTGCACTTGGGCTGCTGGGATGGGGGGGGGGAGTAAAATGTACAGATTATATTATATACAGAATTAAGACATTTTCTCTTATTTTTATAAGGATAACTGTCTAGATTAATGTCCTTGGCTTAAGTTATAAAATGGTGTTTTTTGTAAGCAAGCGGGCCAAAAAAAAAAAAAAAGACAAAATGAAGTTTCTTACATCTGCAAAGATATTATCTTTTTCCCCATCAGTAAATGTTCAGTAGAAGTCAAGATGTCTGCAGCTGAAGACAGCTGTACATTCTGCTCTGAGGGAAATTTACAAAGATTCATTGCTGGCTACTTTTCCATGCAGACACAGTTATCTGCAGGTGGAAGCAATTAATGTTGAGAGTTCTGAGTATTCTTTGTTGAGCCAAATGCAAAATGTAGAGGTACAATGGCGACCAAGACAGTGAAATTATAGGAAGTAAGTAAAACATAACAGCCTTCCTAGCAGTCTTAATACTGTAATGCATTTAATACAATACTGGACAATTTTGTTTTACTTAAAAAAAATAGCCAGTGCACTTTTTCTTAGCGGTACAAAGCTAATATTTTCTGAAAGCATACAAGCTGTTTTTCATATCTGGAAGGGGAAGAGAGACAATAAAAGAACAGACAGTAATAATTGTAAGTGGGAACACAGGCTGTAGCATGCGCTTTAGCATGGATAACCTTAAGTTAAGGTCAGGCAATTCCTGTGGGTGCAGCTGCTGATTTGGGGCAACTGTTCATATCTGGGCTTAAACTTCACTTTTGGAAGATGCACGTAGTTGTGTGTGTTTGTTCTAAGTTAATAGAAAATAGGGTATTCTAAAAATGCATAGTTTTTTTTTTCTTAAACATTTTCATTAAAACAAAAGGACCTTAAAAATTTGACATAGGTTTAAATGGAGAACAGAAGAAACAAATGTATAAAAGATCAGCCAGCCAAACAGTGTATGCATGTAACACAAAAAGTGGGAAATAAACATTCATATGAACTGTCGTGTATAACAGGTGGGAGGAATAGCATTATATCACAACAGCTATGCTACCCATATTATCTTGGAATGAAAATGCCATACAGAGATAAAAAGGGAAAGACTATTGAATTATAATAATAAATACAGAATGCAAATAGCAGTGCTGCGGAAACATACATGGAAAGAAATGAGCGTGTGAATTTGACAAAGAAGGAATTTCAGGACGCATATTTGGCAGAATATCAGGGGAACAGGAAAATGGGAGTAATTATACCAATTGCTAGAGAGGCTCCAACAGTGACAGATGAGGGGGAAAGACAATAATGGTAGATTTGTGGTAGCAAGGAGCCACTGAAAAGGTAGGAAGATTACACTGGCATGGATTTATATTCTACCAAAAATTGCTATTATGGAGTGAAAGAAATTTTTGGGAGAAATAATCATCTTTCAGCAGGAAATATTACATATAGGTGGGGACTAGAACTTGATTTGCAACAGTGAGGATGCATCAGGAAACCTAGAAGGTAAAACATAACAAAAGAGGGTAGACTTCTGAAGAAATTTAGGAAAATGTTTAGTATAGAAGATGTCAATTTTGTTGTAGAAACTCAGGCATAGTTTACATATTACACCTCAAGGTACAATAACTGGGCTAGACTAAATAGAAATTCTATTTCATACAAGTATGTGCATTTAATTGACAGCTCTGACACACACATCCAATAACTATTTAAGATCATGCTCTGATAAAACCTAAGATAAAACTGCATGGTAATGAAGTAAAAATAAGACTCTAGCACTTTACCACCTACCTGTTAAAATGAGAATAATTTAAGTTTAGGTAGTGGAAATTATTTCAGAGTTTTGAGGAAAGACAAAATATCTTCAGAAGCTATAGCTAATGAGTGGGATAAAATGAAAACGGAGTTTAAAAATAGCGTAGAAATAAATGATAAAGAAATAATTTTAAGAAGAAATTGAAATTACTTACAGGGGCTAACAAAAGTAAAAGTACTACAGAATAAGCGGAATCTAACAAAATAAGGAGGGTTCCTATTAGATAACCGAATGCGTCTTGGTCAAACTTGAAAAGGCAAAGCAGCATATAAGCAAATTCTTTCCCTGGGAAGAAATCACTTGCCCGCGTCCGTTACTTTGCCGTTTTTGTCACTGTAGTGCAATAGAGTTGGCATATTTAAGTAGGGGGGTGTGGGGAGCACAGCACCCCACTTTAAGTTATGTTTTAAGTCTTTTTTTTTTGGAACAGCAATTTTTTTCCCTTGGAAAAAAAATCACTGTTCTAAACGGTCAAGTTTGTAAGCTTTTGCTTACATGGGGTCGATAAATCATCGTTCTCTTTTCTAAGCGTTAGATGATTTAATATAGACCCAGTACGGACAGGTACAAATGCAGAGTGCTAAACAGAAAATAAGGGAATATTTTGGATAATATGTTTGAACTTAGAAATACTACTATTAAGCTACTATTTTTAATAACTCCACAGCACAAAAAATGTTTATTACAATGACTTGGGCAACAGAAAGTAAAAAGGGTTTCATTAAAATAAGGGAACCTCTAACAAGAAAAATAACCAAAGATCCTATAGAGGTTTTGGAGATATTTCAGAAATGTTATCAACATTTTGTATAAAAGCACAGAAATGTGAAAATCAAGAAAAAGCACACATCAAAATATTTAGGGAAGACTTAATTATGCCAAGGTTAGAGGCAAGTAAGGCTCAACAAGTAACAGTTAAAGACATGATGAGATGATATAAAAATGGTAATGTATACACAAACTTCATGAAAGTTTCCAGGAACAGACAGCACTCTTACGGAAGTTTGGAAGTTATGACGGAATAAAGTGACACAGATCTGGAATATTTTAACAGTATTTTAAAAGGAGGGTGGCACCAACATCTTGGAAAAGAGCTGTGGTAGCTGCATTCAAGTCTTTTCAGGATATAAAATTAATGAATATAAAACTAACTATAGCTGTAAATTAGGTACCCACATACAAATTGGTTCAGCAATACCATATTTATATGGACACAATAAGATGAAGTATTTAGGAGTATGGATTAAAAAGGCTTGTTATAGCAGCTGACGATATATGGGAATATAAAACACAAACTGAGAAACTGGAAGCTCTTGTTTGTGAATATGGATAGTAGGACACAAGCAGTGAAAATGTTTTTGGTCCCTTTAGCTTTATAAATGGGCAGGCATATTTTTATCAACCAGAGGAGAAGTTATGGACAACTATTAATAAAGAGTTGAAGGAACATATCTGGGAGGGGATGAGGGCAAGACCTAACGGGGATAAGTTAATCCTTCCAATAGAACAAGGTGGTTTAGGATTACCTGATTTGAAGGGATATTTTACAGCTACACAGTTATGGGCCATATACATAACACAAGCAGAAGGTTATAATTCAAAATGGAAAGGAATTCTGATGAAGCAGGGGGAAGTTCAGTAAATAAACAGATAGTAGGATTTTGGAAGCAGATCCTTAAGGAGAATGATAACCATAAAGAATATTATATTCATAAAGAAGCAAAAAATATTCTAAGAAATAAGTAAACATGAGAATGGGGAAAGGAAATGTTGCCAATAGGGAGGATTGCAAGTAGGGGTACAACAAATATAAGAAGGGGCTGGAATTTTCTAGAAAAAAATGGCAAGGGAACACAGGTATTGGGAGCAATAACTAAACAAGGAAAGGCATTTAGAGTAGAATAAGGTCAAGAAGACGTTTGAAATGCAGGCTAGAAACCACCTTCCCTATCAGGGATTGATATCAGAGTACAGGCAAAGAGAAAGGAATAGGGGAATCTTAAGGGAAAGATCTGATCTGATGGAATCTTTAGTTGAACCTAGAACAGTCACAGCTGTTAAAAATGGGGTACTTAGTAGAACATATATGAGCTGAGATAAACATCCAGATATACAACCTAGGAAGGTAAGGCTTTGGCACTCTGGCCAGAGGTCAGCAAGCTACAATCCACCTGTTAAGAATACTACAATAGTAACTCAGAACATCTAAAAGAATCAATCAGAGGAGGTTAGAAAAGACTAGGAAGAGAGACTGGAAAAACAATTTACAAGAGAACAAAGGGAGGATATATGTATGGCTCTCAATTATGCACAAAGTCCAGAAGGTTTAGGATCTTTGCTTGGAAATGTTTGCATAGGTACTTTTACACCCATGACAGCAAATGTTAGAGGTGTGATAGGGAGGAAGGAGGTAAATGGCAACATATATTTTGTGAGTGTAATGAGTTGGCAGATTTTAAGAATTCCTTTGAGCTGGGACAAAGAATCTGAATTGCCTAGATATATTAAGTTTAATTCTGCTGGCTTCCAAAAAAGCAATAACAAGAAAATGGAAATCAAAAGACTAAACCAACTGTATTTGAAGTACTGAATAACTGTAAAAGAGATAAAAGAACTGGACGCAGCATTTTTAGAAATAGAAATAAATGGAAATTGTGGGAAGAGTACTTGCAAATAATGTTCAGAAGGAGGAATAAGGTTTATGTGAAGGCAGAAATTCAGCAATTTGTGTAATATTCGACTACTGACAGTTACAAAGAAAGAACAGATCTGATGTACAATGTATGTAAATGAAGAACATGTTAATATGGTTTGTTTTATTTTCTGTTAATGCATGTATGCCTATAACTTAAGTGATAATCTAATAAAGGTGGCAAAAAAATAAGAGTACCATACAAAAACAAAGCAGAGTCGAAGCTTACGTTCACTACAATTAGAAAACGAAACTAAAAAATGTTCCGCAGTCATGCAAAGAAATTATGGAATAATGCCTAACTAACAATGTACTGAACTACTGGAGTTTTTATTTATCCTGGATGGTGACTGGACTAGTTGGGATACTTAGCTTCTTTGAAAATATTAAGAGGCTACAAACAGTGATCATTTTGCACACTGCTTATCTTGAACTGGCCAAACATTTTTGACACTATTTGCCATGCTAATATTGTTAAAAAAAGACCAAACAATGTAAACTTCTGTGTTATTCACTGGATTGCAAACTGGCTATCCAACATTTGAACTAGTGTGGTACCAAAGGGTTGTGTGCTGTGCCTTCTTTAGTTTGGCATTTATTTTGTAGATGTTCTGTCCAATATTCCAGAAGTGTGGTTGACCAAGTCTGCTGATGACTGCAAGCTGGATGTGGTTATCCACTCATCCATTAATATGAAACAGTCCCAGCAAAGGCTGGAATACACGCAACCTGGTGTACTGAAAAAGGTATCAAATTAAATGCAAAAAAAAAAATGCAGTGTAGATGCATTCAACAACAAAAAAAAAAACTGTTCCCACCTCATATGCTATAAATGATACTACTCTTCAGAAAGAAAGCATAAGAGACCTTGGGACTTAGGTAGACAATTCTCTCTCATTCAGTCAGCATGTTTCCATCACAGTCAGGAAAACCTTCTATACGTGCCCATTAACTTCCAAGGGAATATTTTTAAGATCCAAAGAAGGCATCTCTTGGTCCTCATGACCACTTGCCTAGTATTGTTCCTATTGTACAGGCTGCATTTAGAAGGCAGTTTGATGAAGTAAGCCCATTCCCATACTCTCATGGCCTCTCTGCACAAGAGAAAGCATAGGGTTCCACCTTACTTGTTTAAGTACCAATCCACAGCCATAATGCTCATTTGAATAGCAAAAGCATATGTAAGTGTTTACGAGCTTTAAGGGTAGGTAGTACTACAATCACCTCCAACACATTTATGTACAGTTTGGCTTCCTGTTGTAACCATCTTGCCATGGCAATATCCTCCAATTCACAGCTGAGGCATCCATGGTGACTATCACAGTGGGGATGAACAGGTGAAAAGGGCTGCCCATACAGTGGCTGGGTGTGTGCATCCACCAACTGATACAAGTCCTGCAGGAGTTGAAAATTCTTATTTATATGAGAGTTGAGACTGATCTGACACCATTGCATTTGAAAGGTCCACTGAAGAACTTTCATGAGAACAAGTCATGAGAAACTAAGAAAAGTACAATTATGCAGTTGACTTACCATACCAATGGATATTCAATTATCTGGACAAATGAAATCTAACCAACATTTTGAGACTTATGAAGGTAAGAAAAAAGCCAGTATCTAAACAAACTTTCTCTAGATGGCTTTCCAATTCCATTTGTTTCTGCTATTTCAGCCATGGCAAAAATCCACCTTGTGATATCAAGGCTCATTCTACTACAGCAGTTGCCACATCAAGGGCTTTCTGGAAATGGATGAATTCTACATCTACATTTGAATCAGCAATTTGGTCCTCATTTCATGCTTTAATCAAACATTACAAGACAGATTCTGTTTTCAGAGCCAAGGCTGTTCTAGAAATCCTTGAGTCTGGTCTTTCTCTACGTATCCTTTCTTCATAACCTTTGGCAATCATCTCATAGGTAATAGCCACTACACAAAGATCTAAAGAAGAGTATATTTCAGTTGTGCAGTTTACTTATCATAATGGTAGATACCTGAATAGATCACTGCCACAGTAGTACCACCCATCCCCATTTCTCTTTTATTCCCTTCACTGACCAGAGTAGGGTATCCTGCTCCCTTTTTCTCTTCTGAGATGACTTTACTTTGAGCTTTAGGCTTCAGCCTCTCTGTTTTTGCCATTCTGTGCATCTGTGTTATCCACCCATGCCAAGTGTGGACATACAGCACAAAAGGAAGGAGCATGAAGACTTGAAGACTGGGCATACAGTATCCTTGGCAGAATACCTCCCATATGTAATACTACTGCAACAGTGATCTAATGAGGAACACTATTGGTTTCTGTCAGTCCTAAAGCTTTGAGGCGTAACTGGTTCAATACTGAAGATTATTGTAGGATAGCATTTACTGTTCTATGGATAAGCAGAATTCCCTTTTCAGGCAAAATGACGGCATCTAGGTTGCACTCTATTATTCAACTTTGACTTTGCAGTGTTCATTCTAATACCTAGGGAATGGAATATAAGCAGCAGAGGGATAGATGTTTGTTCCCAGCAGCCTCTAGTAAGCAGCCACTAAGGCCATAGTTCTGATGAACACCCTGGGATCTGTGGTGAGATCAAATGGAAGAGCTTAGAACCAAATAACTGGCTCTTGCATACAAGTGTAGAAAGCTTCTCGACTCCTTGGCTATTATTATGTGCAGCTAAGTGCCTTGGAGGATGAGAAAGCATATCCAGTTTCCCTCGGCCAGACAAGGGATACTCGTTGACAGAGGTCACCTGAAACGAGATTTTGAGGACAACGTGATTTACACTACTTAAATCCAAAATGAGCCCAAATCCCATGTTGTGCCCCCCCCAAAAAAAAAAAAAAAAAAAAAAAAGACTCCTTCTGATGTGATCTGGTAGCACCAGCTGAAAGGCTCTTTTGTAGCAGCAGGCTAAACACTTCTTTTTGGATACTACTACTACTATTTTCTTTTGACATAGGAGGATTGTCAAGTACTGGAAAGGATGGCTGCACTGCCAGAGTGTGTAAGGTTACTTTAGATATTAATCTCCTGATCCATCTGTTCTGTCTGACAATGGTCACCCACAAAGGAAAATGTATGGGCAGGCTACTCTCAACCTCCACCTTAGTGGGACAACTGGGGAAGCCTTCAGAGATACTGTTCAAATTGCCCAATAGATGAAAAGTTTTGATACCCATTTTACTGAGAACTATTCCTACCTCTAAGTAGACATCTATTCTGAAAGCAGCCACAGTCATACTGGCCTCTTCAAGACTGCTGGTTCTATTGCTGATGGATGTCACATTTGAAAGGTACCTACTAAGGACAGTTCTGGCTTCTGGTAAAAGTTGTTTCTGGTGTCTAAAAATGCATCTCCACAGCACTGAGGGTCTTGACATCCTTCCCTGGACAACTTTTCCAGTAAGTCTGAAGTTCATCCCTCAGAAATTTCATCATACGGGATAAATAACAGAGTCCTAAGTGTAAAAGGATAAGATGCATACATATACTTTCCTTATCAGGGTCCTAGATTCCTTATCTGGGGAGTGGATTACATGAATTCAGCAGAAACACAATTCATGACATGTAATCTATACCACAGTCCCAGTCCGGGGCTGGGGGGACTGCTCTTCCTGGAATCAGGGCTGCTATGTCAGGGACTTTCCAAGACTCTGAAATGTCCAACAAAATGATTCTCTCCCCTGAAGCACTACTCAGAACGTTATAACAGGAGAATGGAAAAACCCTTCTCATCAACCTTTTCTAGAGCTGAGGTGGTGTGAGATCAGCAATCTCATCTACCATCCATCCATCCATAACCCCTTTTCCCATTTTTGCACATCAGGTTGGGGTGTCACTTCTACAGTGACAACACCTAAAGCCAGCGTTTACACCGCTGGGTGGCTAGCCCTGCCATGGTAATTTATCCATATCACGCACTCACACATGCACTCACACCTAGGGCCAGTTTAGAGTATCCAGTTCACTTGCTGTATGTCTTTGGAATGTGGGAGGAAATTGGAACACCTGGAGGAAACCCACACAAACACAGGGAGGACATATAGACTCTGCACAGAAGGTACCCCAGCCGAGAATCGAACTGGGGAGCCTCTTGCTATGAGGCAACAACTCTCACCACTGCACCACTGTGCCATCCTAATCTCTAAGAACTAAAAGATCTCTCCAAGCTTGGGTCATCAGGAATGTAGAAAGGCACCCCATTATCAGTATCTAGGACAGAAGATTCTAAATAATCAAGATACTTTCTTCAGAATTTATGTTTCCTTGGGTTCCCTGGACAGCAATCACCTGGGGAGAGGAATCATAAAAACAGATCTGAATCTGTGCTTGTGAAGTCTCCAGAGGCTTGATGTCTCTCTGGTCCTAAAGCAACTGGAGCTGGCAAACTCAGAGTGAGGGAGGGAGGGTCAGGATGGGAACTAGAGTGGCCGATACTCAGGGAGCTCCTGGATCGAGTAATGCAGCCTCAGTGTCAGACTCCTGACAGCCTGTCTGCATTAAGGGTGTTGACTCAGAGGGCCTACTGCAGAAAAGAGCTGATGCTAATGAGGGAAAAGGTCTTGATGCAGAGGGGTAATGCCACTTAATAACAACTGTGTTGTCAAGGCCTTCAGCAGTGGAAGCTCTAAGGTCAATGACACAGACACCCATAGGGGCACAAAAGGGATTGACGCTGGCACTGGCCCTCAAGTTGACAAATCTGAGCCTTGGCATTTAAAGGGTCATCAATATCACAAGCTATCAGTGCTGATACATCTATTACTGAAGGTGCAACAGACATCAAAAAGATACACTTATGTTGATTGGTTATGTCAGGAAAAAGCTGTTACCAAAGCATCTGTCAAAGTAAGTTGAACGTGAAAGCTGGACACTTCTTGCAGAACTGCTGTCCAGACAAGGGTCAATGAGGAAGGCATCTGAAGCACAGAATCCCTGAATATCCTGAAAGCAAAAAGGGAAGGGGTAAAGTCAATTTTCATCAAGGCCTGCAGTAAGGCTTCCACTAAAGTGGAATGATCAATGTAAGGAATCTTGTAAGGAAAATGATGGAAAAGATCTAGAGGAAGAAGGCCTTTAAAAAAGAAAGAGTTATACTTCAATGTCCAGGTGTCTGGAAAAATTCAGAAACATCTCTAATCCGACAACCTGTGTCAGTGGAGATCACTACAGAAGAAATCCTGGCCAAAAGAGAAACAAGTAGAATTATTTTGCTTCTTAAAGAGTTCACTTTTATAGTGATGATACTCAGATGACAAACTGAAGGACAATGGTGCTTGGACTGCTCAAGAAAACTAGCACAAATACCGTACCCTATTACTAAATGTGGAGCCCCCAAAACAAATTACACAAAAGGCATGGCAGTCTAGGAAAGGGATTTTATGTCCACAAATGGTAAATTTTTTTAAAGCCAGTATTCACTACAACAGAAAACAGACGAAACCACTAGCCATGTCTAAACCATCAAGAAGTCTGTCTGCTGGTAAAAAAAATAAAAGGCAGACAGAAAAGAATGAAAATGGAGAAGAAACTGTGGCCTACGAAGGAAATAAGAATAAGATTTTAGGCTTACCAAAAATATACCAAACCTTACAAAAGACAAGAAAAAGGAAAGCTCTAACACCGAAAGAAGAAAATCTGCTGAAGGAAACAACAAATTTGGAAGAAAAAAAAATTTATTCGAAAATCTTTGAAGAGCTGTTTTTTTCCCTAGTGCTGTTAGCTATGTGAGCAGCAAAGGAAACCAGGCAAGTAGAGCTACAAAAGGGGATTATGGGAAGATGGGAGGAGCTAGAACCTGGGAAAGTTTTTGGTACAGGTTGATTTGAGCCTGCAGCCAAGTCCTTGAGGCTGGAAGGATGGAATGAATCATCCTACATCATTATTCCTCAATATCTGTCAATCATAAATGGAATCAGGACAAAGTAATACATCGTTCATTAACCCTTTGCACAGTAAGCACACTTTCAACTATTAAGTACAATGGTTATATTAAAGACATGTTGGAGTAAACCTTGCACTAACATTTAAAAATGCACACACAACAAAAAGATGATCCTAACAGATATCACTTGAGTTGAAAGGAGTGACCTCAGTTGGACAGTAAAATTTATGTGGTGGGGTGGACAAGTAGTCTCCAGTATAAAAACACAACAACATCAATGCCAACAGCAGTAACTTAATTATTTTATTTATTTATCCAGACAAGTCCAACTGGGTCAGGAACCCATTTTTAGCAGAGGCCCGGGAGAAAAGCCCCAAATGATACAGGCAATTAAGACAGTTGACTTGAACAAGACAGCAGCAAGAATTCAAACACACATTAATAAGCAATGAATACTAAATAGAACAGAGAAGTAGATACAATAAATTACAGACAGGTAGTGACAATAATAAATCAATGTAATAGATGGGCGATATACAATTTTTTTTTTATAGTTGGATTAGGATAAAGAGTGAGAGTCAGGAAGAGGGTCAGAATATTAGAGGCAAGTAGATACTTAGAATAGTAGAGTCGGATGGGAAGAATTAAGGGTGTAGAAATACACAAGGTCTCTTAGTCCAATATGTTAATTGTTAGTGGATAAGATTCATGTGCTAGTGACAGAAAGGTGAGCCCTTATGGAGTGAAAGGAGTTCACCTGTTAGGGAAAGAGCAGGTGCAAGTTGGATTACAAAGAAAATGTTTTTTAGGGTGTGTTTGAAGTTGGGTTAAAGCTCTCAATGGCAGTAATGTCTGTTGGCAGTGAGTTCCAGGGCTTGGCGGTAGCATGAGAGTACAGGCAATGTCCAGCTCTTTTGTTTGGCATGTAGACGGTTAGGAGTTGTTTGTTTTCAGAGCAGACGGCTCTTATAGATATGTAGGGTTTTAAGACAGATTTGAGGGCTGGGCAGCTATCAGGTGTATATATCATTTTATGTGCAGCAGACAGCTGTGCTAGGTTTAGATGGTGTGCGAGTCTGAGACAGTTTAGTACTTTCAGAGCTGGGCAGTGGTGGGAACAGTTTGGCAATTTTATCATAGCAGGATTGGAGCTTGGTTTTAAGAGAAGTTCGTAAATTGGTATATAAGGAGGCTGCATATCAGAGAGAGGTAAGCAAATAGGTGTTGGCAAGGGTTTTCTGGTGGAGTTATCCAAGAAAGTTTTTTTTCTATAGAGTGTTCCTAGTTTGATGTCTGTGTTTTTTATTGCTATTGCAGATGTGGTGTTCGAAAGTTAGTTTGTTGTCTATGGTAATGCCTAGCAGCTTAGCTGTGGGAACTGTTTCAATTTCTGTGTTATCCTGTGAGAATATTTTAAAGTCGGATGAGATTGGTTTTGCTGAGAAAAGCAGGAGTTTTCTTTTTTTTAGAATTTAGAAGTAGCTGGGCTTCTCTCAGCCATGTCTCTACTGAGGTGATGGTGGCTTGGGTTAGGTGTTGGAGGTGTTGTATATTATTTGAGGAGGAAATTAAGGTAGTTTCATTAGCATAATGAATAATGGAGCTAAGAGGGGATGAGGTGTGAAGGTTATTTGTGAAAACATTGAAGAATAAGGGTCCAAGTATGGATCCTTGTGGTACTCCAGTTATGTTGGTTTGATATTGGGATAGTTTATTTTGCCATTTGATGCATTAATTGCATTTGATAGGTAGCTTGCAAACCACTGGAGGGAAGTTGGGGTGCAGCCTACAATGGATAGCTCATGAAGAAGTTTGTTGTGGGGCACTGTCTAAAATGGCTTTGATAAGTCTAGTAGTAAGACAGAGGTGATATTACCAGTCTCAATGGATTTGGACACAGTGTTCATGAAGGAGATTAGGGCAGTCATGGTGCTGTGTGTGATGGGTGAAAACCATGCTGGGTAGGAGTAATTAATTTGTTTTGGATATGGTGGCACAGCAGTTGATTATGTACACATTTTTCCAGGAGTTTGGAAAGTGGAGAGCAGATGGAGATTGGGTGATAACTGGATGGTTCAATGGAGTTACCCCCTTTATGTAAAAGGGTGATGATAGATTTTTCCAAAAGTTAGGGATATTGGTCTCTGCTATGGAGCAATTTATAAGGATGCTGACATGATATTCTATAGATTCGACAGCAAGTTTTAAGCATCCAGGGGGGAGGCTGCCAATGGAGAGGGAGCATGGTTGTGTTTTTGAATGAGAGGTAGGTACAGGATTAAGGGAAAAGAGGATAGAAGATAAAGATGGGGCTTAAGGTGGCTGCAGCGGTGGGATTTGTTAACAGTTTGCTTATGCTCTATAAAATGACAGTTAAACAGGTTGGCTATCTCTGAGGGGGATTTGTCAGGGTATAGTGATGGAGTTTGTTTAGACCTTGGGGTAAGCAGGTTTGAGATATATTTTCAAAATTGTTTTGGGCTGTTTTTATGGTTTGCTAATTGATTGGAAAAGTGTTTTTTTTTTGTCCAAGTTCACTAGTTGTTTTGTTTTATTCTGTAGCTGTTTATATTTGATTAGGTTAGCATCAGATTTGTTATTGTCCCATTCCTTCCATGCTTTATCTCTATCTTGTAGATGCTGTTTAGTATTTTTGTTAGCCAGGGGGCATGGTTAGTTCTTATTTTTCGGTGTGGAGGGGAGCTAAGCTGTCAAGGGTATTTAGAAATACGTTGTTGAAGTATTCAAGGGCATCTTCTAGTGGTAGTGTTTTAATTGGGTTACAGCTAGTGTGCTTTAGGACTTCGTTAAACTTTTGCTGGTCAAAGTTTCTAATATTTCTGGTAGATTTGTTTATGTGGGTTCTTGTAATGTGTGGTGTGGATTTATTTTTGAATACAGGTAGGTGGTCACTAACAGTATTGGGTAGAGTGTAAAGAGTAATTTGTCAGGATTAGACACAAGTATCCAGTAAAGAGGTGCACCAAGGGTATTGCCATTATGCATACAGGTGGCACTGGTAACAAGCAGGGTATAACTATAAAAGTTTATGCTATTAGCAGGGGAGTCAATCATTAGCTCCTGCCAATTGATGTTGATGTCTGCCATAAAAAGAAGTTATGTACTCACCATAATGTTCCATGTGAGTTGTTCATCTCGCCTTCATTCTTACTGATGGGTTCGAAGCCGATCCTCAGCTCTGACTCAGCCAACTGTAAAAGCTCGAGGTCTTCAACCAGCTCGAGGCCAACTCCCTATCCCATGATGCACCTTGTGCTTCCCTCAGATCTTGTTTGCTGCCAAAAGGCTACATTACCACTACTAATATGCTACTAGTAGAAACTGGATAAGAGACAATAAACCATGACATAAATTAAATCTCTGTCCTCAAGAAGCCTGGATGGGGGTTGGCGGGTGGGACGTAAGAATGAAGGCGAGATTAACAACTCACATGGAACGTTATGGTGAGTACATAACTTCTTTATGCGACGTTGTTCTATCTCGCCATTCATTCTTACTGATGGGTAGCATCCCAAGCACCATCTTTCTCGGGTGACTCACTGGAGAATGTTCTTCAAGACAGTGGAACCAATGAAAGCCCAGTCCCTGGAGGCCTTGTCTACTTTGTAATGTGTGATGAAGGTATGAGGCCTTGACCAAGTAGCTGCTGCACAAATAGTATCCAATGGTAATTTAGCCGTAAAGGCTGATGGAAGTAGATACAGCTCTAGTAGAGTGGGGCCTTTATCTTCTGTTGTAACGGTGTATTCATTGAATTGTAAGTGAAGGATATACAATCTGATAACCATTTTGATAAAGTGGTTTTCGCCACTGGAGCACCTTTTTTAGACTCTGAAAAGGAGACAAAGAGCTGATCTGCTTTCCTGAAATGTTTGGTCCTGTAAATAGAAACAAAGTTGTCTATGAATATTAAGTTTGTGCAGCATATGGTTCCATCGTATTAGTGTATTTAGGGAAAAATACGGGCAATTCAATAGACTGGTTGAGATTTGTCTCTGAGCAAACTTTAGGTAAAAATGAAGGATTCATTCTAAGTGAGACTCTGTCATTATGGAAAATCAAATAAGGGGGTTTAATGGACAAGGCTGTAACTCTAAAACCCTCTGAGCAAAAGTAATAGCTATTAAAAATATGGTTTTCCATGAAAGATATTTCAAGTCACAAGATGAGGCTGGTTCGAAAGAGGGTAGGATTATTCGGGAAAGAACAAAATTTAGATTCCATGGTACAGCTGGAGCTTTGATAGGTGGTCTCTAATGAACCGTACCCTTGAGAAGACTTTGGAGAGTCTATGTGACATGATATTAGATCCCTGGTCACCAAGATGAAAGTTAGAAATTGCTGCCAATTGAACTCTAATGGTTGCTGCCGTTGCCCCTTCACTGAAAAGTTTAGTCAAAAACTCCAGAATGGATTAAATTGAAGCCAGGTACAGGTCAATATTGTTCTGAAATGCCCAAGTAGAAAACCTTTTCCATTTACTACGATATAACTTCTTGATAGACTATTTATGAGAGGATGTTAAAATATGCTAAGCCGCAGCTGAGAGGTTGTGAATCCTGGCAATGTTGGGAACTGGAGCAGCCAAGCTGTCAGTTTGAGGGACTGACGAGAAGGATGGAGAGCCCCTGATGAATGAGTCAGGAGATCTGGCACTGGGTCCAAAATCCAAGGTTCTTCCAATAGATGAGGTTGGAGGAAGGGGAACCAAATTTGACGAGGCCAGTAAGGGGCTATTAGAATGATGGTCCTTCCCAGAGCCTTGGCTTTCTATAAAACTTTGGGTATCAGAGGGAAAGGAGGGAAGACATAAAGGAGACCCAGGGGCCAATTGTATACAAGTGCATCCCTTGGGGCATCCCCTGGAGGGGGAATTAGGGCAAAGTAGCTGCTGCATTTCGAGCTTGTTGGAGTTGCAAATAGATTGCAGCAAGGCTGGCCCCATCTGTTGAATATCCATTCCGCCACATCTTCTTTTAGGGACCACTCATGAGGCAACAGAATTGCCCTGCTCAGTTTGTCTGCTATCATATTGGATCTCCCCAGGATGTGCATTGCTATCAGAAAGTGATGGGTGGAGGTTGCCCATTGTCATACTCTCAGGGTCTCTCGACACAGGGGATAAGATCTGGTTCCTCCTTGTTTGTTTATGTACCAGACCACTGACATATTGTCTGTCTGAATTGCAATAGTTCCCAGAGGGAAAGAGAGTCTTGTAAGGACTGCAACGCTAGAAGTACCACTCTCATCTCCAGGACATTGATATGCAGATGAGCCTCGTATCTGTTCTATGTGCCTTGGGCTGTTCTTCCCTGATAATGCTTAACCTATCAGGGAGGCATCCATCGTCACCATGGCTATGGAAGTGGGTAGAACACAGAGGCGACCTAGAGTTACTTGGTGAGATGTTGGTTCTTCTTGCTGGAATTCGTTATCAGGATTTTGTGTGACATTGGGAGTTCTTGAAAAGACCATTGCGTGAATAGGAGCCATTGCAGTACACACATATGCATCCGACCTAAAGGAATCACAATGATCACTGCCATCATTGTCCCTAACGATTTGAGTACCATGGAAACCAGGGCTTTTTCTCTGTTTTCGTAGGACACAAACTCTTTCTGGTGGAAGGTTTAAGGTCATGGTAATGGTATTTAGCTTTGCTCCTATAAAAACGGTATGCTGCGATGGCGACAAGGCAGATTTTTCTGGATTTATAGTAATCCCCAACTGACTGCAGAGGTTTACAGTTGTGTCCCTTGCTTGTATGAGTTGATGCCTGGAGGTGGCAGTGAGGAGCCAGTCGTCTAGGTATGGAAACACCTGGAATCCCAAATGTCTGAGATGAGCCGTGACTACTGCCATGCATTTGGTGAACACTCTGGAGGCTGTAGTGAGATCTAAGGGCAGAGCGTGAATTTGATAATGACTGGCTCCCAGCCAGAAGCACAGATGATCCCTGGATGGCCTGCCCATTTTTATGTGGTAGTATGCATCCTGGAGATCTATCGTGCACATCCAATTGTCTTTCCCTAAAAAGGGAAGTATTGACTGTAACGTAACCATCCGGAATTTTGTCTTTCTTACTGACTTGTTTAGGTTGCTGAGATCCAAAATGGGCCTCCAGTCCCCTATTTTCTTTGGAACTAAAAGAACCTGGAGTAAGTTCTGAATTCTCTTTGGTCTGCTGGGAATGGTTGGATGACTCTTTTTTTCCAGCAACCTTTGAATCTCTGTGGCTGCTTGTTCCCTGTGACTGAGTGGAACGTCCGGGATTTTTCTTATGGGGGGGGGGGGGGAGTGGCAAAGGGAATTGAGTATCCTCTGGATATGATGCTTTGTACCCAGCTGTCTTTTGTTATTTTTAGCCAGGTGTCTGGGTACAAAGAGAAGCGTCCCCCGACTGCCTCTAGAGATGGCCAGGCGGGCCTCCTCTCAGGAGAGCTGATACGGCTTCCCAAAGAACTGGTCTCTGTCGCCCTGATTCTGTGGACCTCCTCTGCCGCACGAGCACCATCTTCCATTGTTATCCACTCCTCTGCCTCTAGAGGGAGGTTCACCACGAGTGTCCTGGAAAGCTCCTTGAGTTTTACGGAACCACATCTTACCTCCCTTCTGACCTTTGGGGTAAGGTCTGGTAGGGGTGGAAAACCAGACTCCGATGGCAGAGTCTTCCCATCCTGCTCACTCCTGGTAAGAGTTTCCTTAAAGGGTTCCGCAAAGGAACATAAGTGCATCCAGGAATGTCTCCTAAGAGCAATTCCTGTACCCACTGCCCTACTCGCTCCATCAGCTGCATACAAGACCAGACGCATGGAAGAGTTTATAAGAGAATTAAGGGTAGTGAGCCGGGAAGTTACTTTCTCTGAGACCCCCGTAGCTACTGATCAGACAGCAAAGGTCGCTGAACTAAACATGCGCTTACCATATTCTGTCCATGATCCCAGAATCCTTATTAGGAGGATGGATAAACATAGAAGTTTCTGACAGTTCCTTTTTGGTGGCTGCCGTCACCACTACAGCATCAACGGGCACTCCTTTGGTCAGGAAGGTCTTGTCCTGGGGAGAAGTTATAAATTTATTAGGCCTCCTAGGGACAGGCTCCATGGTATCCAGGGACTCCCACGCCCTTCGAGAGATTAGCTCAATCAGCTCAACAAAGGGTGGAGACACCCAAGTGGTGCCGGGCTGAGACCCAAAAGCCTTCAGGAGGACTGACTCATCATCAGTAGGGTTAATGGGCTTCCAGCCACCCCTCTGTTTAAGAATTTCCAAGATATCCTCGAAAGAGATATCTTCAGGGGGGGACCGTGGGGACCCTTCTGACTCATCTAAGTCAGTATCCAATGTGATGGATTCCTGTAGGGAGTCCAGATGCTTCCTCTTGCAAAGCCTCTTCCTGGGAACCTCCTCAGTGGGAGCTTCTGGAGAGGTCTTGGAAGAGCAGGGCTCAGCAATGGGGTGACCTGAGGCTCTGGTTCTCTACGCTTTTGAGGGACCAGTGAAGCAGAGGCAGACACAGACGCTTTAGGGGAGGACGTTGCTGGTACCAATGATGTGGGTGCCCGAGGGGACAACACTCCCCTCATGGCATCAAAGGCCCCCCGGCTCCAATCATAAGAAACCCCTTTGTCCAATGAAACAGGTGATTTCCTTGGCACCAAGGCGGTGGGCTCTTAAGCCCAAGATAAGTGCCGAACTCACCCATGCCAAGGCCCCGAGAGGCAAAGTTGGAAACAAAAAAAATCAGTACAACTATCCTCTTCGGACCCAACCAGTGAGTGTCGGCCCCTAGACTCTAACGTCAGTACCGAGGAAGACAGGGCAGTCGGAACCGACAGACCTGGAAGGGGTGTCAGCTCCGGCGGTTCCACAGTCATCAACTTTGAACACACTGGCTCTGAAACCTTGAGTCAAATCGAAGGAGGAACAGAAGTAATGGGCTGGGTCATAGTTGGGTCCGAAGCCCCAAGGGTCGGTCCTGACAAAATTTTTGCTAGCACCGTTATCTGCAGAAGCCTCTGCACCACACAATCCACATCCTTATCTAAAAGTCTTGAGGACCGGGAAGAAGCTACGGAAGAGGCCACTGACTGAAGAATTGGGGACTTTAGAGTAGGAGACACCGGCTCCAGTATAGAGGACCGGCTCCTACAAACAGTAACAACCTCTGGTTCCAAAAGCAATGGAGCAGAGGTAGAAGTATGATCTGGTTTTGAGGTCGATGAACCCTTTTTTGGCTCCAACCCAGAAGATGACTTAGAAGACAAAGTCTTTAAAGATTGTGATGTCTTATCCGGTGATCTGTCCTTATCCAAAGATTCCTGGAAGGAAGACTTTAATAGTCCCCTACCTATCAGTTTACTTTTACATTCATGAAAAACACGAGAGCTGAATGAATGACAGATGGCACAGTTCTCTTGTAGGTGAACTTCACCTAAGCAATAGACACATTCTGTGTGACCATCTAGTATCAACATTTCTTGTCCACATTTAGGACATTTTTTAAATCCTGACTTCACCTTCTCTTGTTGAGACATGACAGAAATTAGTTAACAGGACGTATCAATTGTCTAGCTAAGTCTGGAGTATAAGGCAACACCCTTATAAAGGAACCACACGGCTCACAGAAAAACACACTATATATACACTAACTACTTAAAGTGAATCAGGGTTACGTTGCTTTGACTGCCAAAGACAGTCCACAAAGAAGCAAAACACACAGTATAATAAAACGGCCCTAATAAAACTGGGCCCTAACTTTTACAGGAAAAACGCACACTAGTAAAACTATAAAACTTCAAGAATAACTATTCTAGGTTTTATAACTACACCACACACACACAAAAAATGCCCTTGGAGAAAAAATGGGCTTCAGTACAAAGAGGTTATAACACCAGGCACCAAAGGGAAGAATTAAGGGAGTTATGTGACTACATTAAGAAACTTCAAAAAGTCTAGCTATTAAGTAGTATGACCACTACCTAAACCACAATAACACTCTAAGCTATAAAATAGAAAAATACTAACTACAGCAAAAAGGATAATATATGTATAAAAAAAATACTTAAATTTCACTGCCCAAGCTGGTGAGACGCACGATCTGTTGCAGTGACAACCGAGATCTGAGAGGCGCAGAAGGTGCATCATGGGATAGGGAATTGGCCTTGAGCTGGTTGAAGACCTTGAGCTTTTGCAGTTGGCCGAGTCAGAGCCAAGGATCGGTTCCGAACCCATCAGTAAGAATGAACAACGGGATAGAACAACTTCACATTTATAGTCTCGTTACTGATGTTTTCTGATATGCAGGTCAGGACATCTTCCATAGTTTGGATGTTTTGCCCAGAGGGATATATATATATAATCCAACAATGCATACTTGTTTTGTTTTGTTAATTTGTAGGGTTTCAATTAGAATTTCAGCACTGTTAAAAGTAGGTATTTATTCAGGGAAAGGTGAGATTGTGATGGTGTTGGGATAGATTAGGCTACCCCGCCACCTTTTTTTGTACTTCTGTTTTTTCTAATTATATTATAGCCAGGAGGTGTTATTTTGGTGTCATGGATATGGGGTTTTAGCCAAGTTTCTGTGAATAACAGGATATCTGGGGTGAATTGACTTAACCAAGCATGAAATTTTGTAGTTTTGTTACAGATACTACTTGTGTTTAGGGTTGCTAGAAGAATATTTTTAGGGTTTAGTTTTTTTAGCAGGGATAGCTACAGTTGTGGGCACTGGGTTGGGATGGATGTCCCCACACAGTAATAGAAGTGTGTTGTTTGGGGTATTGGGAAGATTTATTGTTGTTGACTAATATACAGAAGTTAGGTTTACTAGTGATCTTATCTGGAAGAAATCTGAGTTTTGATAGGTACATAAAGCGATTTTGAATTAGGCTGGCTGATATGTGACTAAAGCTTTTTGTGGGGTTGTCATGATGTACAGGAAGATAAGAATGTATAATTGCTGTGGGAGTTGGTGGATGGTTTGGAGAGGTGATGTGATTAGGAGAGTGATATATAATGTTAGAAGCAGACTGGAGAGAAGGCAGCACATTTTTTATAGACATGACTTACTTGGATTTCTAGAAGGTAGGGGTAGTGGGTTGGACAGTAGGGTACAGAGTGAGAAGCATAAGGTGGAGTTAGTATAGTAATGGTTGGGATTATGGTGTGGATTGGATATATGGAGGCGAAAGGGGAGTGTTTGCAACTGGTTAACAAGATTTAGGGGGTGGAGTAATGGTCAGTATAAATTAAGGGAAAGCAGGGGTGGGTGGGAATGGGGTGGGGTAGAGTAGCAGAGTGAGCTTGAGTGTAGCAAGGGTGAAAAAAGTGGGCTAACCCTGGCCTTATTGTGAGCAATTAAGAAAAACAATCAGGTAAGTTCCCTCCAAAAGAATATACCAGAAACTTATTGTACTGTAAACATATATATCAGGGTTTTTGCCACTAACAGCTGGGCATAGAAATTCAGTTTGATTTTTTAGTTATTTGAATTTTTTTGTTTTATTTTTATATTACAGTCTAAACCACTACATCTAGAGGGGGAGGCAATATGGGGTAAGTGAGCAGTATACATCTGTCTTCCCTAGAAGAGTGTCCAAACATTTAGAGAATATGACTGTGCCACCACCAGAGTGCTGGGTAACCTAATACTAAGGCGGTTTGTAAGACAGCACTTTATCACACACCTAGAGTTAACAATGTTGTAGCCACGGTCTCCATAAATTAGCTGACTCATGATTTAATTATTCCAAGCCGTAACCACTGTTGTGTTGTTGTACGGGGGATGCAGAGGAGACTCAAGTGATTGTAATAAAACTAAAGAAGTGAAAGACAGACAGGACAGGGAGTTAGTATGTGCAGGGAGGGTAATCAATCTCCTATTCACGTATGCTACAACAACATTTAAACAATATGAATACTTGTAGTGTAACGTAGCACTATAAACTTGTAAGTATAATCAACTTAAACACAGTTTAAATGCACTTTACATATACAGTTGAATGCACTTTACATATTCAATATTGATTTACACTAGAATTCGCAACTACCCTAGGACAGTTCTATAATATATACATTATTCATGTCCCAACTGCTAAACAATATACTTTCTGACTGACAATCCAACACTGCAGTAGATATAATACATAACAATAAAGTGGCAGATGAATCTCAGCATAACTAGGAGTTAGTCTCAAAAACACTAGGAGTATACTCCATCCATTAGCCTTTCAATTTCAGAGATTTGCAACTATCAAAGGCATTCACAGCAATTAAAATGCAAGCAGGATGCAGCAGTTCTTTAGAGAAATATTAATTGATATTACAATTACTCTGCAGACTACATTCTTAATATACTTAAATTCAATACTCCATTTTATTTTACATTAAATCATTTTGGGAGAGTTAATGTTTCTTCTTTTTTTCTAAGTATTCACTTACATAATTCCAGTCATTAATGTTTACTGTAACTGTGTTTGTTTTCCAATGTGTTATTTTTAATTTACACTTGAATAAATAAAATTTAAAAATATATATTTGGAAGTACTCAACATTCAAAGGGGTGCATGCTTAAGGCTCTAACCTTTAAGGTTAACCCTCAGTACCTCCCATGAGATAAACTCTCTTCTACCATAACCCCCAACACAACCATGAGTTACCTTTAGAAGCTCAAATTTCCCCCATCAAGTCATGAATGTTGCTATTCCAGCCTCAAAACACAACTGGCATTAACCTTTGAATCCTTGTGATCAGCTGCTCTGGACTATTGGACTGGTGCCACACTTGAGGATGAGGCATCATCTTCTCTCTCTGACCATCCCCCTCAAATTCCACCCAGAGACATGTGCAATGGCAATGCGATGAAACAAGTGTCTCCATACATTCCCAACCTTCTTACTAAACCAATGTACCACAACATTTATTTTTTTCAAGATGCTTTCTGCCCCAAGCTTACTGACCAAAAAGCCTCCCTTTATTTACGCTCTACCCATTTGTTCTCTAGTATTTGAGAATTACCCCAGTACACTGGGTGAGGTGAAAACCAAGTGGAAAGGCCATCATACAGGCAGTCATTAGGGTTGGTTGTAGTCTCACTAGCATCCTGGTAATGAGGGTGTTTTAAGTTCTAACCCACCCCTTGACCGAAGGAAACAAGCTACCTGCCTTACACCAAAGGCCCATGATGTCTTCTCTTTGTGACTGCTTTCTCCAGTATACTCACAAAGAAAGGCGACATTCAGGTGGTGGATCACTAAGCCACAACCCCGTACCAGGATGCTTACAGCAATGGAGTCCCGCCTCCCAAGGCTAAGGCCACATGCATACTGCTGCGCTCCATCCTCACCATCAAGTGCCCAAACTGGGTTCCCTAGGTGGCAACCACAGCTTTATTGCTCTATGCCATCAGAGCTGACATCATTATGTTTATCAAGAAGTCATCAGCTGTACTCCTGGCCTCTCTTAGGAGGTTCCACACTGTGGTCCCCCTTGCCCTCCACAGAACTGTAGACTTCAGGCCACTTTTTCTTTCCTGGTCAGCTCTACTAGTAACCTGAGTCCAGCTTGCTGGCAGTAGGCCTATACATCATGTATATGAAGCATGGGTCAGCACATTAATTTCAATAACTGATTAGCATAATTAGCTTTGTTATAAAATACATGCAAATATAAGTTAATGGCTTTATACACTCAAGATCTTTTCAGATGTGAAACTGTCATCATTGTGTGTTTAAAACTCTAATCTAGATCTTCTGTAAAGACAATTAATACATGCTGAAGCAGTTAATTTTCAATGTCAATAATTCTAAAGGCATGTAATCTTTATGGAGGATCCAGATATATAGCAACTTTTGGTAACATATTTATTTGAAAATGCTGCAATAAAATGGATGCACTGAAACAAAAAACATTATGCAAATGTTAAGTGTATTGCTGCCATATTATGCACAACTCTACTATCACAAATACGTTCATCCTTTACTCACCTAATTTCACATCACCATTGTCTGTTAACAATATATTGGCACCCTAAAAACAAAAAGAAAAATATTTGTACATTGTTCAATGCACTCAGACAGCTATGAAATAGTGTACAGCATGCAAATAACCAAAATGCATCTTAACATTCTACTCAACTACTGAATAAGCAGCTGTCAGCCTTTGACAGTTAAACTACTAGTCAGGAATTCTGCTATGTATTTATATACACAAGATTCATCCTAACTGCATTATTAGATCCTGGATCCTTTAGGAACAGGTGAAGTCAGGAAAGCAGTTTGATCAGTAGCAGTGGACTCGCAATAAAATCAATCTAATTTGGATAGCTAACAGAGGAGCCAAAAAATAACTTGTTCATTCCCAAGAAGGCAATGCAGTTACTTGAAAACAGAAACAGACTCTTATCAATTATCAGAAGCATGCCTCATATAGCGGGGCTTTAGTTTGTGATATCACACATGGAGAATTTATGTTGCACTGCACACCTGAATACACTTTCACCAAACCTCTGAGATTTACACAATACCCCATATTTTCCAGAATCATGCACTTTGACAACCAAATTTAATCATGGTCAGTTGCCATACCTCTTAACTTCTCAGCACAAGAAATCTGGACAAAGCGTAAAACAATGGGGAGACAAACACCCAAAAAGAGGGACAGATTTTAAATATTGCTGTTATAAACAGGATGTGTGTTAGCATACATTTTCTGAAGGATATGAAGTCTGAAAGTCAAATGCATGTCATTGTTTAGTGACTTCAGTCCTCAGTGATTTACCAGAAAACCCAAAATTTTATGAGGAACAGACCAAAAATATTTGGCAAAAATATGGACATTCTGCAAAAAATCTGGACAGTTGAGAGCTACAACTTAACATCAGGAGCAACATTACACTCTGAAGAAAGTTAACCACTGAAGCTGATCTGCCACTTAATATGAGTTGCTGCAATGAAATAATTTAGCAAAGATTAACACACTATTTATTTACTAGCATGCTCAACTTCAGGGGAAGCTGCATAGAAATGCATTTCTGTAGTAAAATAATAAAAGAACTAGTGGAATAATACCGTGTTTTAGGTTTATTTTTATCATGCGTTATTTAAGGATAACAATACTTTTTTTCCCTTCTGTCATATTAGCTTAAGTAATACCAATCTGAACCATCGTTATTCAGCTGCCAGACAACCTAAATAGCCATTATCATTACTAAAACACTGCTGGACCCCTCCTCATCTTAATATGCCTCAATGCAGGAAAAAGGAAAGCATAAGACTGGAATGGATGACAGAATACATCTTTATGAGGTACTCACCACAGCAGCTGATCTTAACACAAAGACACTTAGAATAGTACAACAAATGGATTCTTACCTAATGTTATCATCCAATATTGATAATGTTTTTGTCTACTGTGAGGCTGCATTTGTCTGATGAAGGAATGGTATGCATGCCTCTCAACTGCCCATACGTTTGCAGACTGTCTGGATTTTTGCCTCATATTTTTGGTCTGTTCCTCATTAAGTTGGTGGTTTTCTGGCAAACTATAGAGGAGTTAAGTCACTAAATAATGGCGGACATTTGAGTTTCAGACTTCATAACCTTTAGAAAATACAGGCTAATGCAAAACCTGTTAGTCTAGCAACTTTCTAAATTTATAAGAGTATTATCTAAAATCTATCCCCAGTTTTGGATCTTTGTCCCTCCCCCAATTATTTTCAGTTTTGTTCAGATTTCTGGTATAATGGTATGGTCTTAAGCTAACATGTGCTTCTATACAAAAGTGAGTGGGTGTCTACACAACAGGATGTTTAAATGGAAATTCTAAAACTGCAAAGCAACAAAAATGCAATGTAATAAATGTGTATAAAAACAACTGCAAAACTACAGTGTCCTGAAGATCTTTTTTTTTAAATGTACTTATGCAGAAGTATAAATGTATAGGTACCCAGAAAATTAATGCCAAATCCTCAAGTCCAACCAGTAGTCAATGTAAATCTGTTTCAGAACTAATTCTATACTCTAAGCAATGGGTATAGAACTTCAAAATGCTAATGAAGAAAACAACACAAACTGAAGGATTGGGAACATAACTTAATACTGTAAGATACAACTCTTACACCACAGAAGTTCAGTTAGATTTAAATTGGTGTAGCAGAAAAGCCACATGACATCATGAATCTGATGACTACTGCATTTCTTCACAGTGGGAATCTAAATAGTAAGTAACTTTAAGATGACAAGAAACAATTTATCCAATGTTGTCTTATGCATCTGGTCTGAACCTGTGGTTATCAGATCCGATATCAGCCATCTCAGAATCTCCAATCAGATAGCTCTACCTCCTCTTCCCATAATATGGTGCTGAAATAATCTCTCTCTCCTCAGATCTCATTTGCAGCCATCGTGTGAGGAACATGGTCAACATAGCTCCATCAAATTGCATCCTTTTCGTATAGCTGTTAGACAACCTTTCTGTGCCTTTCCTCTACCCTTTTTATAGTTTACGGCTTAGGTTAGGTGTTGTTGTATGGTAGTGTGTTATGTTAATTTCTCTGGTGTAGTTTGTTCCTGCTTGGGTGTTTCAGCTCTTTGTTTCTTAGCCATTTACAAAATAGAAGAAAAAAAAAAAGCTGCTGTTTATCTTATTAGATAGTTAGGTTTCTTAGGTGTGTGGGTGTGTGTACATATGATATGTATGTATATGTATATATATATATATATATATATATATATATATATATATGTGTGTGTGTGTGTGTGTGTGTGTGTGTGTGTGGGTTGTCCCTGACCCTGGGGGGCTTCAGAACTCAACAGTTCATCTTCAATCTCTGTGTCAGCGAAGGTCAAGTCCAGTTGTCCTACCTCAGCTTTGGCCTTCGACTTTGTGAAGAGGATTCTCTCCTGCACAGAGATAGGAGATTTAGCAGTAGTGCTGGACTGTTCTCTTCCCCCAAGTGTCTGGACCTGCCGATTTGCACCAGCTGACTCGGAGACAGCCTGCACCTCTGAGTCCTCAGGGTTTCCTGCATTCCTGATCCACTTTTCTTCCATGTCTCCTCCTGATTCTCCTCACAAAGAGGTACATAGTAAGAGCAAGTGGAAAAGGAAGCACTTGGATTTCCCCCTGATGAATCTTTTACCAAGGACACAGAACTCAGTGAAGGGTAAGGCTCCCGCAAACCCCCCCCCCATGCTGCATCCTTCGGCGATTTGCTGCAATTGTTTTAGAACTGTGGGAATGGACCATAGAAGCCCCTTCTCCAGAGGTGTTAGTGTTTTTGAAGGTCTTCATTGTGGGCCCATTCACATCCTGGGTGGTCACCCCTCCAGATGCACTTAAATACCCAATGTCACGCAGGATTTGGACAGCACCCAATTTAGTGGAACTGATCCCCAGGAAGGAAGCCAGAAAAGATTTTGGCTTCTCCTAAATCCAGATCCTATTGGAATAATGGTCCAGCTGTGGATCACCACTAAAAAAAGACATCACCGAGTTCACTGGTCCATCTACCCAGCAGGTAGTCTTGCACTCTGGATTGGTTGGGAAAGCACGTGTATGCTTCAGAAACCTTTGCCTTGCTTGTACTCAATTACTTTGCCCATTTGACAAGGCTTGAGCAAGATCATGTAGCTGACGTGTCAATGGTTGTGAAGACTCAGCAGCTTCCAGAGATGCAGAAGACTATGGAGGTTCAGTTATTGGCCACACAGTCTATAAAACATGTCTCCATCTGGCTGTTGTCCAGCATGGCTGATGGAATGTCCTGTGCTGCAGGCACAGGCATTGCCATTCTCTGTCATGCCTGGATGCACTTAAGTAATTTTGCTGACTGCCTTAAAGCATCCTTTGTCAATGCTCCTTTTGACAGTTCTTCCCCATTTGGTCCAAAGGTCAAGGAAACTCTATTTAAGAGTGAACAGTATGGAAAGATGCGATCTGCTGTTGGGAGTGCGTTTTGCCATCACTCAGTGGTCCTTCTCTAGGATCAGAATGGGGCAAGTACCTCTTTTTTTGTGTGTATATATATATATATATATATATATATATATATATATATATATATATATATACAGTAGCCTTTCCAGAACATTCTTGGTGAAGATGCCCCCCCATGGCAGACGGTGCAACTATAATGGACACCACACATATGGGATGGGGCAGTCAACAGAAAAAGAGCTTTTGCACGGCTTTTTCGGGGAGGCCCTCCCAACACTTGTGAAGGGTTGCCCAACTACCATACTGAGGAGGTAGTCGGGGTTGCTCGACTCTTCACTTAAAACTTGTGAGACGATCAGCTTACATGCATGGGTGTTGAGAGTCATGTCCTGAGGTTGGAGTAGTCCTTTTTTGTTTATTATGAAGGATTCTCAAAAATCTCTTCTGGACATACCACCCCACCAGAGAAGAGACAAAGAAGTCAAAATTCAAAAGTTGCTGGTCCAACTGAGTCATCTAAGATGACCTACCAGACCAGCAAAGATCTGGGGTCTATTCCAGATTATTTGTGGTATCAAAGAAAACCAAGGACTTCAGACCAATTCTGGATCTTAACAAGCTGAACTGTTTCATCAATCAGTGCCAATTCTGGAAGGTCACGATGCAGTCCATTCTGTCTCTTCTGAGGAAGGATGACTGGATGTGCTCAGGAGCTCTCAAGGATGCCTGTCATCACATAAAGACAGTGAGAAACTCCAGGAGATCCCTGCACTTTCAAGTGAGGGACCAGTCATTATCTGTTTTGGGCTTTGCTCTTTGGTTTCACTACAGATCCCTAGGTGTGCATCAAATGCTTGGCAGTAGTGGCAGCATGGATCAGGCTGCAGGGATTCCAGGTCCTCCCTCACCAGGATAATTGCCTCCTTACAGCTTCCATGAAAGCATCTATAACCAAAGTTCGGGACTCTTTACTCCAGCTGTCTCGGTCCTTAGGCATACCAATGAATTACGAAAATTCCAGACCGGAACCAGTGCAAGTGTTAGAATTTATCAGTTGCCATTTGGATTTGTTCACTCAGATAGCCAAGCTACTGTTACCAAGACCAAACCCCTGCTGCCTACAGGCTTCTCACATTCCTCATATTTACAAACTCTCTGCAGCTTCAGTACTCCATCTCCTTGGGCACATGGTAGTTCTATTTGTCTTGATCCTCTAGCATGAGTTTTGAAATGGACTCTTGCAGTTCAGTGGTCTTACCTAACACATCCTATGGACCTCCCAGAGGCACTGATAAACATATGTCACCACCACATTTGGTGGTGGCCGGAGTCACTGCTGGTCATGGCAGAGGGACCTTTAGTTCTTCCCCATTCCAAGGCCACAGTCATGATGGTTGCTACCTTTCTTGGGTAGGGGTGCATTTTGATTGGAAGACTGTCCAAGGGACCTACTCAAGGTATGAGGCCAACTTTCAAATCAATGTCTCAGAGATGATGGTAGTATTCCTAAAG